>NC_092110.1:12990389-13150389 GCF_045679555.1 Salvelinus alpinus | reverse complement strand
CCAGAGCTCTGGATGACTAAACAACACTCACCTCGCAAACAGCCCTGTGTGGATCAGCTACTACCCACGCGCGCGGGCACACACACACGCACACGCACACACTCACGCACGCACGCACGCACACGCACGCACACACACTCATGTGTGCACACAAACTGTGTCTGGATCAATTGCCTGCATATTTCCTGTTGACGGCTCTTTAAAACAGTCCACCTGTTATTCTGGTTCTCCTACAAGTGTCTCAGTTTTAATGTTATTTCAATAACAGGACCTGAAATGAAGTTGAGATGTAAAGGGTCTTTTTAAATAGTGATCAATAAATAATTCCGTAATATAATGGAAACAATTACTTAACATGCAGAGTGTGCAGGTTTTATTCCACCCCAGCACCATTACTATTAATCAGATGTATTGATGCAAAAACCTGCAGACCCTGCAGCACCGTGGGACCAGGACTGTCCAACCCCGTACTGACAATTTTTAGGCTAGTGTGAGAATCCACAGAGCTAGATCCCCTTAATAAACTACATGTCCCATGATGCCATGCATGGAAGTGGTACCTGGAACAGAACACTGAGTGCTCTAAGAACATCAGGAACACAGACTCCCAGCACGGCCATAGCATCAATCAGTGTTCGCAGAATAAACAGGGAGCGACTAGTAGTTGGAGAAAAAAGGGATAAAGGCAAATGTGATACAATAGGATGAAAGGAACCTGAGCCATCCACCAATTTACGTCAAATAAATTCTCTAGACATAAAAAGCTGCATTTCTGTGTGAAGACTCACAAGCATTAATAGCGGGAAACATTAATATTAATGATCGTGCCCTCAAGGCGAGAAGTCAGGTGCATTCGAATGATGTCATAATACATTAGCGTTGCAAGGCAGGGGGATAAGGGCAGGGACTGTGGAGTGCAGCAGCTCAGGGAGGCAAATAAAACAAACACATTAACAATACAGCATGCAGTAGAGAGAGGTGGTTTTATTAGCTCAAGGTGTGTTGTTATTAGACACAGAGGGGGGAGGGATCGCACTAGCCCAAATGATGTCATGCAGCTGCATGCCAGCAGGAGAGTCGTGTGCAGAGAGAGAGAAAGTGAGAGGAGGAGAAGGGGGGTGAGAGTGGGTGCTGATGAGAGAAATGTGTGGGCTATGAGTAGAGGAGAAAGGTACAGTACAGGATGCAGAGAGAAAGAAGAGAAGGAAAGAGAGACGGAAGGAAAAAGAGGGGGTGGAAGAGAGTGCTAGAGGTTATGAGTGGAGGAACAGAGCCACAGCATTGGAGGCATTAAAGAGATTGAGGGAGAGAAGAGGGAGGACGTTGCTTGTATAACACCTTTCCATTGTCTATCACTGCATTGGACTGTGCAGTCTTACCCCTGCAAAAGCCAAAGAGCAACCCCATATACCTTGAGTCAGTGTAAAACAACGACATAAACATTCCATGGAGAGGGGGATGGGAGGATGAGCAGAGGAGGAGAGGAGGGTAGACGACGATGTGTTTAAAAGGAAAGCCTCATCACCAGTAACCCTTCAGTGATGTCATTTCCAGCCAATCACAGGAGCTCCCTTTCATCTCTCTGCAGATGCAGTGCATGCATCAGTCTCATCGTCCGCATAGATCACATAACTAGACACAACAAACAATAAGAGGACAATGTCACGAGGAAAGCAAGGCACATGGTTTTACAGTATATCTATAGGTGTTGTGAGGGGGAGGGGGGACACACATGGTTTTACAGTATATCTATAGGTGTTGTGAGGGGACACACACATGGTTTTACAGTATATCTATAGGTGTTGTGAGGGGGAGGGGGGACACACATGGTTTTACAGTATATCTATAGGTGTTATGAGGGGGAGGGGGGACACACATGGTTTTACAGTATATCTATAGGTGTTATGAGGGGGAGGGGGGACACACATGGTTTTACAGTATATATATAGGTGTTATGAGGAGGAAGGGGGACACACATGGTTTTACAGTATATCTATAGGTGTTGTGAGGGGGAGGGGGGACACACATGGTTTTACAGTATATCTATAGGTGTTGTGAGGGGGAGGGGGTACATAGGTTTGCAGTGCTACAATCTGTTTGTAAGGGGTTGGCACATAGTGACATTGGTTTAGTATGGTGGGACATAGACTCTTGTGACAGACTTAATAATAAAAATGTTAAATTCTGTGTGTGTGTGTGTGTGTGTGTGTGTGTGTGTGTGTGTGTGTGTGTGTGTGTGTGTGTGTGTGTGTGTGTGTGTGTGTGTGTGTGTGTGTGTGTGTGTGTGTGTGTGTGTGTGTGTGTGTGTGTGTGTGTGTGTGCAGGCTTGCAGATCTGCAGCAAATCTCTATGTGATGTTTGGGGAGTTGCGGTGGGGGCTTGCAGATCTGCAGCAAATCTCTAGGTGCTGTTTGGGGAGTTGCGGTGGGGGGCTTGTAGGTCTGCAGCAAATCTCTAGGTGCTGTTTGGGGAGTTGCGGTGGGGGCTTGCAGATCTGCAGCAAATCTCTAGGTGCTGTTTGGGGAGTTGCGGTGGGGGCTTGCAGATCTGCAGCAAATCTCTAGGTGCTGTTTGGGGAGTTGGGGTGGGGGGCTTGTAGGTCTGCAGCAAATCTCTAGGTGCTGTTTGGGGAGTTGGGGTGGTGGGCTTGTAGGTCTGCATTGAGCCTCTGTGCAGTGGGATGAGCTCACTGCGTCAGTCCTGTGCTGTTGACCACTCACCCATACCAAACAGCACCATCCATTATTCATTAGACTTTGTCGTCATTCCTCTCTCTTGCTCATTATACAGCCTCTGTAGTGATATTAGAATTCAGGGTTTCAATCAATCAATCAAATTACCATTTGAAAGACCTTAGGGCAGGAAGGAGTTGAAGAGAATGGAACACAATGAGACCAGGCAGAATGTATGCCAATGTTTATGCCATTGCCAGTAATCCCCAGCATTTATTTTATGTCCATCAGATACAGTAAGAATGACATCATGCTGTATTCCAAAGGGGCAACACACATCCTGAATCCACTTACCCTCCTCAAATCAAACCCAGAGGATGATGTCATAATAACAAGACTCAATGTTGTGATGGCGTCATGAGTCACCCTGCTAAGCGAGACTGCTGGACCAAAGTTACCCTAACAATAAATCAGATGAAATCAGTTTCTTATTTAATTTAGTCTAATATGCCTGCAGGCCCATATAATGATGTCATCTTGAAGAATACATGTCGACATTGGACTTGGACACCACAGATCTTCTTCAATGAAAACAAAGTTTTATTAAGGTTAGGTCTTTGTTATGATGTGAGAAAGGAAACGTGAAGGTAAGTAAATGTATCAAATAGGAACCCCAAAGGGTGTATCAAGTCACAGCTAATGATAAGCAGCAGGTAGCCTAGCGGCTAAGAGCATTGGGCCAGTAACCGAAAGGTCGCTGGTTTGAATCCTCAAGCAGACTAGGTGAAAAATCAGTCGACGAGCCCTGGAGCAAGACACTTAACCCTAATTGCTCCAGTAAGTCGCTCTGGATAAGAGCGTCTACTAAAATGTCAGATATGATATTGCATGAAAAAGATAAGTCAGCCATGATTTGCACAGACAAAAGATCATGACATTTGACCTTATTCACTACCTCCCAAAGAGTTCACTTGCATGAAAATGTGATTTCTCAATTGTAGTTATAACATTCTTCTCATACTTGTGTTCAACTTTGACACATTATTCAGCTTTTTACTGTAGATATGTAATTACTAGTAGGCGTTTTGACACTTTCCCACTGAGCTGTGAATTCCTCTCCCGCTCAAGAGATCCTATTTGTTCCCTGTGTGTCTGGCGACATTTCTAGCCCACGGGCTGAGAGGAGGGGCGTGGAGGGTGTGTGAATGTTCTTGTAAATGCCATCGCGGAAGTGAGTCACCATCACTGGAAGAACACCGACACAGGAGGCGTCTGGCTGCTGCCATTGTTTGTGTTGCCGCGACAACACTTTCATCTCATCAGAGACACGGTTTGTGTTTATGTGAATCTGTGTGGTAAGACCCACTCATCTTGAGCAAATGGAGGGAAACGTTGGCCATTAAGACTGAGATCTGTGATAAAATACTCCCCTGTATCTGTTGGCTTTCTGTGCTGCTGCAAACACGACTCAGCAGGCGTGACTCATGCATTTGCATTACACATATAGCAGGAATATACAATAAGCAGCCACAGCAGCAACTATCAGAGCAGATGAAATCTGCATCTACCAAAAGATCTGTAAACATTGAATGGTTAGGGCCGAATGAAGGGTAAGTGATTTGGGACAAGAGGACTCAGCGATGCAAAGCATTGAAGAGAAAGCTCACCCATTTTTACATATGGCCTTATTTTCACTATTTCTGTGCTTGTAGTTGATCCCCCCCAAACTGTTTTAGGATATTTTGTTTTAAGAGAAAATTGGTTGCGACATTTTGCTGAGTGATCACTTGCCATTGACTACTATGCATTATGAAAATGTGTGTAAAGCATGTTATAAAACAACTCATAATGCATCAGAACCTCATTCTGCATAATGTCCCAGCACATCCGTGTTTGAATGATGTCGTTTAAAACAACTAAAATATGCAAATATGGGACAGTGGAACATACAAAAAAACATCTAAATAAATGTAGTGCAGAAACAAAATCCACAATGACATTCTGATGTAATAACATACGGTTTTGAGTGTTTCAGCATTTTATATAACATGTCTAGACACATTTTCATAATGCATTGTAGTCTATGGCAAGTGATGACTCTGAAAAGAGACAAAATATGGAGATTTTATTTTTTTACGTTTGGGATATCACCTTCAAGCACAGAAAGAGTCAAAATAAGGCCACGTAAACATTTGTGAATTTCCTCTAACAAATGTGTTTTAATCTGTAAACTCATATGCGGTCATTCTGTAGGCAAATGATGCCATACCCATCTGCAGCAAGGTAAAATAAACTGTATTTTCAGTCTTCACAGAATACCATTCTGCTGTATTTGTGAATGCCAGTTTGATTCTTAGGCCAGATGGTGAGAAGGCGTAGAATCCAGAATATTCCGGCTATCCACCCCCTCACCCCATAGTTTCATTCACATATGGCAGTGTGCATCTCACGAAGCCACACACGACTAGGCTGAACACATTCATAACCAATTTATTTAGCTTTAAAAATGATCGAGACAAACACTACAGGACTTTAACATGAGCACATTTGCACTAAAAAAGAAAACATTGTGATACAAAAATATACACTTCCAGGACTATGTGACTGTTAAAGAGCATTCCCCAGATAGGAAGAATGAAGCTTCATAGAATGAACTTACAAACAATATGCAATAAAACAACTTAGGATAAAAATAATAGGATACAAGTACATTATTCCATCAGCCATTATCTCAATAACCCTCCCTTATAAACTAAATGAGTCTCGAGCTTCTGACAAAGAAATAGGAAACAAGTGGTTCACTTTATCCAACACTTATGCAAAAATATTGTCCTTAACTTGATAAGTTGCAGTTAGTAAGATCAAACAAAAAACCTACATAACACTTGCATTCACAAGGAAAAATACTAATTTTCAAGTCAGAGTTGAACTGCAACACTGCATCAGTCCAATGAAGTTCAGCACTTGTGAAGAGGGGACCAGTAGGCATGCAGGTAGGGATAGAAGTCCCAGTAGCCAACACACCTAGGTGTATCTCCATAATCTAAAGTGGCATCCTTACAGGGTCCTCCAGACATCATTGAGACTTCCTATTTCGTACCTGCACCACTTCTTTCCTCTCCTTCAGGAAGTTCCCGAAGGCTGTGCCCTCCTTGCTCTCCTCAGTCACTGAAAGGGATGATATGTTAAGTCAACAAGGGAACTTATATTGCCAGTATTTTTGTGTGTTTGATCATATTTTTGTAACAAATCTTTGCTTTCCACGCAAGAATCATTCACGAATCATGATTAGGCTTGTTGTTAGGAATACAAGGTGATTTGATGTTATGGGTTAAATCAATGATAGGACCTTGAGGCCACTAAAAAAGTTTCTCCCCGTACCGTTGTGATCTATGTCATCCGTGTCGCTGTCCTCCCCCTCCTCTTCCTCATCCTCATCAGGGTTACCACGGTTGAAGATGAGATCACTTCGGCCCGCCACATCAGCTTCCCCTGGAGGACAGGAAGTGGCATTTCATTATTTATTTCACAGAACACCTAGCATATAATACACAAAATGTGATCTCTTACACTCACACAATCAAGCACGTAATGCTTTGGGGGTCACTCTCTCTCTCACAGGCACACAAACATGGACACACACACACACCTGTCCGTGAGGTCGTCTCCATGGCAACAGCTCCCATGTCCTTCTGTAAATGCTCCATCTGCTCCTGCTGCTTCCTGCTCTGAGCATCGGCCTGGAGGACATACCAGGACCGTCAGAGAATGATAGATGTCCCGTGCACACACACTGGCAAACATACAGTAGTTCTCAGTATTGTGCACAGACGTAGCATTGGTATTTAAACACTCACCAGTTCTTTATGAAGTCTTTCATATTCAGGACGATAATCCCTGAACAACACAAAACAATTAATTTTCACACAAATATTACACAGTGGTGTGCGTGTTTGCAGAGCAGCCCCCTCACTCACGTCTCGTACTCCTTTGCAGCCTCTGCCACCTGAACAAAGAAATCGTCCAATCCGCTGCCTGTGACTGCAGACACACCCACAACCTGCACATGAAACACAGACGTGACCAATCAGAGGGAACACGCGATAAACCCTCTCAAAAATGCACAGAAACACTTCCCCATAGGTTGATGTAAAAGTCCAACACAAAACTCATAGAATATTGTCTCACATACACACATGCAGATCACACACAAATAATACTACATACAGTTCACAGAAGTGTGCACTGAAGAAGCATAATGTATTGAAAGACAGACACATACCCGTAAGTTGGTGTAGAACTCATCCAGCACAAGGCTCATGGAGCGCGTCAGGTTGCTGACGTAGGACGTCTCCTGGTTCAGAGCGTCCTGGAACACCTCAAAGTCCTGCATCCACTCCACCGCAAAGCTGTGGTCGATTATGTCTGTCTGAAACCACACAACACAGACATGTACCAAAATCTGTGGTTTGTTATCTCTGTATTATTATCCTCCCCAAAAAACATATTTCCTTTGAGCATGTCAACACCTACGACTACACACCTATAGTTTTTCCCCTCATTCAGTAATTCACTGTTACCAAGTTAAAGTGGTTTGATGAAAGTGTTCCAATCATTTCCTACCTTGTTCATGATGACAATGAAGGGCAGCTTTGTCTTGTACAGGATGCTGGTGGGTAGGGGGGACACAGTCACAAAGTGAACAAGCAAAAGCCCCACACTAGTTCTTTATTGCCCATATGTCAAATATTCAATTTGTTCGAACCAATTTGTGGTTTTATTTGACCATCGGAAAGTAGCTAGTGCTCCCTACAGTGTCAGACCTGCAGGCGTAGAGCATGTTGGACATGAAGGTGACTGGGTTGACACTGCGAGACGTGTCCATCACGTAGACCACCACACAGGGGAAGGAAGAGGCCTGGAAACACATTCACACAGACACCAAACAGATCACAATTATGTTGCATCTAGTCATATCTTTAGGCCTAAATGTTATAACACATTACTACTACACACCAGAGTTTCAGTGATGATGGTTCCAGACGCTGACCAGGTGAACACTTCTATCTGTCCAGGAGTGTCAATCAACACATATCTGTAGACATAGGTCAAAGGTTAGGGCAGGTAGGTAGGTACACACCAGAAAAGGGGATGGCAAAACAACAGTACAACGCTGTACTAACTATGCTTCTCCTATGCTTACCAGGAGTACATCTACTAACTTTCAGATTTAAAAAAAATACTTACTGGTGATTGTACTGTTTCTTCTCAATGAATTTCATGACCTGAGAAGGCAAAATGGGAGATTTTGATTCATAATATTCAAATTGTGCAAGCAATAATAGTGACATCTATTGGACAGTCTAGGTGTCAAATACACGTCCTGTTACAACAGAAAAAGAGTTGGGCCTACCTGATCAAACCTCGTAGCAAAGAGATTCAACGAGGTGACAATTCCTCCATTAGGACCTAGGCCATATTGCTTCATTACTTCTTTGTAATTCACTGTGTCACGAATATCTACAAGGGGACAATAAGCAGCTTTCAGTTACTTATTAGCCATGCTAGCTAGCTAATACAATAATAGTGTCGTGGGATATCAACATATTTACAATTCTTGAATTCTATCAATAGAATACCAAGGGGAAAAAAACATACCTTTCTGAACATTCAACAAATTAATGATTGGCAAGAAGTATTACAGTATCAACATGATGCCAGACACATGCATGGTTATGCATGGTGGTCAGAATGATTTCTTACCAATGTTGGCTGGGAAAGGAACTTCGTGCACCGCAGGGTCTAGGTTGATTACATATGGAGGAGACTTCTTGGTGTGAAGATGAGCATTGAGTCGCTGAGAAGGAATATCAACAACGTCAGCTCTAGCTAGGTAACGTTAGCATAGGTAGCTAAGTTAAAACCCAGATGTCCGTGACTTAGCTAATATATACCGTTTCCAAACTGCTTGACTATATAGCAAAGAAGAAAAAGACTAAATTCCAGAAAACAATTGTGCTTAGTTTGGTTGAGCTAGCATAGCTATGTCTCATACACCGTACTGGTAACGTTAGCTAGCTAACTTACCTAGCTACTGTAGTGCTAACAGTTAGTTAGCCAACATTAGCTCGTTTTAGCTTACCTGCACAAAAGTTGTTTTTCCAGACCCTGCCATGCCAAGCACTATGAGACAAACGGGTTTCTTCTGCGAAGCATTTCCCGAAGTAGTCTCTTTTGCTGAGTCACTATTGTCCCCTCCTCCATCATCGCATTCACTCCTTTCTCCTTCTTGACAAGTGCTCCCAGACGCAGTAGCCATGCTTGTTGTTGGTAGAGACTGTTGCTGTGAAGTAGTCGAGTCTGTCGCAAAGCCAGCCTGTCTTTCTTATTTCCACCACTAAGTGATGCTCTTACCTGCTCTTTTTGTTTCCGTTTTTCTCCTTCAGCGTAAAAAAAGGAAAATGGTATTCAATGGCGTAAAGTACTTAAGTAAAAATACTTTAAAGTACTGCTTAAAACTTCTTCTTAATAGGGGGCGCTGTTTTCACTTGGGAAAAAATCATGCCCAAATTAAACGGCCTCGTACTCTGTTCTAGATCATACAATATGTATTTTATTACTATTGGATAGAAAACACTCTGAAGTTTCTAAAACTGTTTGAATTATATCTGTGAGTAAAACAGAACTCATTTGGCAGCAAACTTTCAAACAGGAAGTGAAAATTCTGAAAATGGGGCTCTCTGTCAGGGCCTGCCTATTCAACTGGCTTATATTTATGGATCTGTATGCACTTCATACGCCTTCCACTAGAAGTCAACAGGCAGTAGAATGTTGAATGGGGTGTCTAGCTTGATCTGAGACCGAATGAGAGCTTTTGGAGTGACCGGTCCGCTCTTTTGTCAGTATTCAACTGTGCACCAGGGAACCTAACATTGTCTTCTGAAATGCGTTACGTATACACGACGAAATGCTCCGGCTCTGATTTTATTGGATACATATGAGAAAAACATCCTAAAGTAGGATTTTCAACCGAGTTTGACCAGTTTATTCGACGTTTATTGGGAATTTGGGAATTTTTCGTTCAGTGCGCAAAGATTTCTTGGACATGTGCCCTCCACATGGCTAGCCAAAGTTGCTAATTCGACAGAAGAAATGGACATTCTAAAACAAAACAACGATTTATTCTGGAACTACGACTCCTTGCACAACATTCTGATGGAAGATCATCAAAAGTAAGAGAATATTTATGATGTTATTTCATATTTTTGTGGTTTGTGTTGGCTCCAACAAGGCGGAGAATATGTGAGCGCTGTCTCACAATATTGCATGCTGTATGTTGTACTAAAGTTATTTTTTTAAATCTAACACAGCGGTTGCATTAAGAACCAATGTATCTTTCATTTGCTGTACAACATGTATTTTTTAGTAAAGTTTATGATGAGTTCTTTGGTTAGATTACGTGACCGTCCAAAATATCTCCGGACAATTTGGTGCATCATGGCTACATATTCACAATGTAAAACCAGGATTTGTACCTCTAAATATGCACATTTTCGAACAAAACATAAATGTATTGTATAACATGATATTATAAGACTGTCATCTGATGAAGTTGTTCAAGGTTAGTGATTAATTTTATCTCTATTTGTGGGTTTTGTGAAAGCTACCTTTGCGGTGAATAAATGGCGTTGTGTGTTTGGCTATTGTGGTGAGCTAATATAAATATATATTGTGTTTTCGCTGTAAAACACTTAAAAAATCGGAAATATTGGCTGGATTCACAAGATGTTTATCTTTCATTTGCTGTACACCATGTATTTTTCATAAATGTTTTATGATGAGTATTTATTTATTTCACGTTGCTCTCTGTAATTATTCTGGCTGTTTTGGTGCTATTTGTGATGGTGGCTGCAATGTAAAACTACGATTTATACCTCAAATATGCACATTTTCGAACAAAACATAAATGTATTGTATAACATGATGTTATAAGACTGTCATCTGATGAAGTTGTTCAAGGTTAGTGATTAATTTTATCTCTATTTGTGGGTTTTGTGAAAGCTACCTTTGCGGTGGAAACATGGTGAAAACATGGCGTTGTGTGTTTGGCTATTGTGGTGAGCTAATATAAATATATATTGTGTTTTCGCTGTAAAACATTTTAAAAATCGGAAAGATGGCTGGATTCACAAGATGTTTATCTTTCATTTGCTGTATTGGACTTGTGATTTCATGAAATTATATTATATGATATCTTTCTCGCGTTAGGCTAGGCTATGCTAGTCAGCTTTTTTGATGAGGAGGATCCCGGACCCGGGAGGGTGACTCGTTAGAGGTTAATTCGTTTTTTGGGGTATCTGTACTTTACTTTACTATTTATATTTTTGACAACTTTTACTTCACTACATTCCTAAGGAAAATAGTGTACTTTTTACTCCATACATTTCCACTGACACCCAAAAGTATTCGTTACATTTTGAATGCTTAGCTGGACAGGAAAATGGTTTAATTCACACACTTATCAAGACAACATCCCTGGTCACTCCTACTGCCTCTGATCTGGCGGACTCTCTAAACACATGCTTCGTTTGTAAATAAATGTGTTGGAGTGTGCCCCTGGCTAGCCTTACATTTTTTTTTAAACAAGAAAATGGTGGCATCTGGTTTGCTTAATATAAGAAATGTGAAATTATGTATACATTTACTTTTGATACTTAAGTATATTTTAGCAATTCCATTTACTTTTGATACTTAAGTATATTCAAAACCAAATACTTTTACTTAAGTAGGATGTTACTGGGTGACTTTCACTTTAATAATTTCTATTAAGGTATCTTTACTTTTTTACTTTTACTTTTAGTACGAAGACAATTGGGTACCTTTTCCACCACTGTTACTATGGTACATCTGGGGATATAATTTGAATATTGAAACAATGTTGCAAATGTCAGAGACATTTTATATTAAACAAAGTTTATTCAAATCTCTGCAGTTGAAAACTAAATGTTAGTCTAAAAGAAATGTAAGATAATGTCTAGATGCTTTTTATAGTGGAGATCAAGTTTATAAAGTTGTCACGCCCTGATCTGTTTCACCTGTTCCTGTGATTGTCTCCACCCCCTCCAGGTGTCACTTATTTTCCCCAGTGTATTTATCCCTGTGTTTCCTGTCTCTCTGTGCCAGTTCGTCTTGTATGTTATGTCAAGTCGACCAGGTGGTTGACTTGACAACCACAACTCCTTTTGCTATTCTTTTTTCTAGTCCTCCTGGTTTTGACCCCTGCCTGTTTCTGGACTCTGTACCTGCCTGCCTGATCTTGACAACCACAACTCCTTTTGCTATTCTTTTTTCTAGTCCTCCTGGTTTTGACCCCTGCCTGTTTCTGGACTCTGTACCTGCCTGCCTGATCATTCTGCCTGCCTTGACCATGAGCCTGTCTGCCACTCTGTACCTCCTGGACTTCGATCTGGTTTTGACCTTTTTGCCTATCCACGACCATTCTCTTGCCTACCCCGTTGGATTATTAAACATTGTAAGACTCCAACCATCTGCCTCCTGTGTCAGCATCTGGGTCTCGCCTTATGCATTGATAAAAGTGCCTGGATGAGCTGATGAGACAGTGAATTGCGCAATCAGATGGAACAGAGTAAATGGGCATTTTAAATTCATAGATTTAGCCGGTGGTAACTTGTTGGATAGACACCGGCTGGAATGCGATTTTTATCAACATTCAGGATTAGACCCACCCATTGTATAATGGCTGGCAACATTGTTATCCCTTGCTGGCTAGCTAGCCAACTACGGCTAATTTACAGTCGCATCAAAAAGTACAGCCAGAATAACAGCAAAGTAGCTGCATTTGTTTAAGCTGTTTTCTCGTGACATTTATTTGGATACAGCCATAACAATGAGCTAATGAGGTGTGATTTTGCCTGGCATAGAAAATGTTCTCACTCGTCAGGACACTGTTGTTCAGAGGAGCTAGCCAACAACACAGCTAACACAATCACTTCAAACTGGAGCTGAAAAACTGCAAACTAAATGCACTTTGTTTCGTTTGACCTTTTTTCAATTTACATTTCTTTTTATATATCCATAAAAATTATGCCAGCTGATTCATGACTTCGACTGCTGAGAAAAGCTGCCTGTCCGTCTGTCTCGTCCAGACTCCCGACATGTTCATTACTATAGGACAGCTGGAGGTCAAATTTGAATATTGAAACAATGTTGCAAATGTTGGAGAGACAGACAGTAAGGTTTATACAAATCTCCGCTGTCGAAAACTAAATGTTGTTCTAAAAGAAATGTGAGATAACGTCTAGATGTTTTTATAGTGTAGATCAAGTTCATAAATTGCATGGCTGGGCTGCTGAGACAGTGGATTTCGCAGTCAGATGGAACAGAGTAAATAGGAATTTTAACGTCATAGAGTTAGCAGGTGGTAGCTAGTGGCGTAGACACTGGCTGGAATGTGCTTTTAACCAATCAGCATTAAGGATTAGACCCACCCGTCGTATAATACTGTACATGTTAGAATCACAGTTGGCAGCAAATATAGCTGTGAATCTTTCTGGGTAAGTCTCTAAGAGATTTGCACACCTGGATTTGATAATATTTTCGCTTTATTCTTTAAAAAATTATTCAAGCTCTGTCAAGTTGGTTGTTGATCATTGTTAGACAGCCATAGATTTTCAAGCCGATTTAAGTCAAAACTGTAATTAGGCCACTCAGGAACATTCAATGTCATCTTGGTAAGCAACAGTGTATATTTGGCCTTGTGTTTAAGTTAATTGTCCTGCTGAAAGGTGAATTTGTCTCCCAGTGTCTGTTGGAAAGCGGACTGAACCAAGTTTTCCTCTAGGATTTTGCCTGTGCATAGCTCTGTTCCGTTTGTTTTCATCCTAAA
This sequence comes from Salvelinus alpinus, assembly GCF_045679555.1. Classification (NCBI taxonomy): domain Eukaryota; kingdom Metazoa; phylum Chordata; class Actinopteri; order Salmoniformes; family Salmonidae; genus Salvelinus; species Salvelinus alpinus. The sequence continues at coordinate 13,136,811 of NC_092110.1, read as the reverse complement.
AAAAAATATCGCCAGTCCTTGCCAATGACAAGCATAGGCCTACCCATAACATGATGCAGCCACCACCATGCTTGAAAATTTGAAGAGTGGTACTCAGTGATGTATTGGATTTGCCCAAATATAACGCCTTGTATTCAGGTCAAAATGTTTAGTTTTTTGCAGTATTACTATAATGCTTCATTGCAAACAGGATGCATGTTTTGGAATATTTTTATTCTGTACAGACTTCCTTCTCTTCACTCTGTCATTCATGTTAGTATTACAGAGTAACTACAATGTTGTTGATCCATCCTCAGTAATCTCCTATCACAGCCATTAAAATCACCATTGGCCTCGTGGTGAAATCCCTGAGCGGTTTCCTTCCTCTCCGGCAACTGAAGGGTGCCTGTATATTTGTAGTGACTGGGTGTGTTGATACACCATCCAAAGTGTAATAAATATCTGCACCATGCTCAAAGGGCTATTCATTGTCTGCTTTTTTACCCATCTACCAATAGATGCCCTTCTTTGCAAACCATTGGAAAACCTCCCTGGTCTTTGTGGTTGAATCTGTGCTTGAAATTCACTGCTCGACTGAGGAACCTTACAGATAATTGTATGTGTGTAGTAATTAAAAAATCATGTTAAACACTATTATTGAACACAGAGTGAGTCCATAAAACTTATTACAAGCAAGTTTTGACTCCTGAACTTATTTAGGCTTGCCATAACAGAGGGGTTGAATACTTATTGACATTTCAGCTTTTCATTTTTAATTAAGCTGTAAAAATGTCTAAACATAATTCCAATTTGACATTAGGGGTTTTTGTGTGCATATCAGTAACACAAAAGCGAAATGTATTCCATTTTTAATTCAGACTGTAACACTACAAAATGTGGAATAAGTCAAGGGGTATGAATACTTTCTGAAGGCCCTGTATATGTAAATATATTTATGTCTATTACTTATCCATATGTGGTAGTACGTATTTTCCATACAGTACCGTTCAAAAGTTTGGGGTCACTTAGAAATGTTCTTGTTTTTGAAAGAAAAGCAATTTTTTTGGTCCATTAAAATAACATAAAATTGATCAGAAATACAGTGTAGACATTGTTAATGTTGTAAATGACTATTGTAGCTGGAAACGGCTGATTTTTTAATGGAATATCTACATAAGACTACAGAGGCCCATTACCAGCAGCCATCACTCCTGTGTTCCAATGGCACGTTGTGTTAGCTAATCCAATTTGATCATTTTAAAAGGCTAATCGATCATTAGAAAACCCTTTGGCAATTATGTCAGCACAGCTGAAAACTGTTGTCCTGATTAAAGAAGCAATAGTTTTTCTATGATTTTCTATTTCTGTGTTTGGCCTGATATGGTTCTCAATCAGAGGCAGCTGTCAATCGTTGTCCCTGATTGGGAACCATATTTAGGTAGCCTGTTTTCTGTTGGGTTTTGTGGGTGGTTATTTTCAGTCTTTGTGTGTCTGCACCAGACAGAACTGTTTTCGGTTGTTTCTTTGTTGTTTTGTTATTCAGTGTTCAGTTTTTGATTATTATCAAACATCATGAACACTTACCACGCTGCACCTTGGTCCTCACCTTCTTCCACAGACACAGCCGTTACATAGCATTTGTGGATTCGATTGCAGGCTCAAAATGGCCAGAAACAAAGAACTTTCTTCTGTAACTCTTCAGTCTATTCTTGTTCTGAGAAATGAAGGCTATTTCATGTGAGAAATTGCCAAGAAACTGAAAATCTCATACAACGCGGTGTACTACTCCCTTCACAGAACAGCACAAACTGGCACTAACTTGAATAGAAAGAGGAGTGGGAGGCCCCGGTGCACAACTGAGCAAGAGGTCAAGTACATTAGTGTGTCTAGTTTGAGAAACAGGTCACACGTCCCCCACGTCCTCCTTACACGTCCTCAACTGGCAGCTTCATTAAATAGTACCCGCAAAACACCAGTCTCAACGTCAACAGTGGAGAGGCGACTCCGGGATGCTGGCCTTCTAGAAAGAGTTTCAAAGAAAAAGCCATATCTCAGACTGGCCAATAAAAATAACATATTAAGATTGGCAAAATAACACAGACACTGGACAGAGGAACTGCGGCGCCGACAGAGATGGCCGCCTCGCTTCGCGTTCCTAGGAAACTATGCAGTATTTAGTTTTTTTATGTGTTATTTCTTACATTGTTACCCCAGGAAATCTTAAGTTCTATTACATACAGTCGGGAGGAAATATTGGATATAAGAGCAACGTCAACTCACCAACATTACGACCAGGAATACGACTTTCCCGAAGCGGATCCTCTGGTTGGTCCACCACCCAGGACAATGTTTTGGATCCCAGCCGGTTACCCAAAACAACGCCACTGCAGAAGGGGGAGACGGAGCGGTCTTCTGGTCAGGCTCCTTAGACGGGCACATCGCGCACTGTTCCCGAGCATACTACTCGACAATGTCCAGTCTCTTGACAACAAGGTAGACAAAATCCGAGCAAGGGTTGCTTTCCAGAGAGACATCAGAGATTGTAACGTTCTTTGTTTCACGGAAACATGGCTCACTCGGGATATGTCATCAGAGTTGGTACAGCCACCTGGTTTCTTCATGCATCACGGCGACAGAAACAAATATCTCTCTGGTAAGAAGAAGGGCGGGGGTGTATGCCTTATGATTAACGAGACGTGGTGTGATCATAACAACATACAGGAACTCAAGTCCTTTTGTTCACCTGACCTAGAATTCCTTACAATCAAATGCCGACCACATTATCTACCAAGAGAATTCTATTCAATCATAATCACAGTCGTGTATATCCCCCCAAGCAGACACATCGACGGCCCTGAAATAACTTAATTTTACTCTATGTACATTCTTCTTTTATTAAAGAAAGAACACTGAACAAACTAACAAAACAACAAAACGAACGAAACGTGAAGCTATATGAATAGTGCAGACAGGCAACTAAACATAGAATAAGAACCCACGAACACAAAAGGGAAAATGGCTACCTAAATATGATCCCCAATCAGAGACAACGATAAACAGCTGCCTCTGATTGAGAACCATATCAGGCCACCATAGACATACAAATACCTAGCATACCCACCCTAGTCACACCCTGACCTAACCAAAATATAAAGAAAGCAGAGATATCTAAGGTCAGAGCATGACACCCGCCTGCTTTTGTGTGGGCTTATTCTCACTGTCAGTGGTGAGATTGTTGTGCTTACGTATTTTGCTGTCTGTTATTTTCCCTGGTTTTGGGGACATACCTGTTTATTGGTATTTTTGCCTGTTTGTTGGCTAGACCCAGCTTAATAAACGTATGCATTGGAAGCATTGCTCTCTGCGCCTGATACCACACCCACCACTCCTAGCTATCCGTGACAGATGCCCGCACCCGAAGCCATGGAGTCAGCAGGAGCAGCTGCGCCCCCTCTCCCATCCATGGAAGGGCGTGTCCTCCATCACACAGCCATCCTACACCAGAACGGGACGGCGATGGATCAGATGATGGAGAGAATGGACAGATGGGAGAGGAGCGGCCTCCCTACATCGTCTCCAGCTCCTCCTCAGCCTGCGCTACCAACTTCTCCGGTGGCGTCCGGACCCAGCGCTCTTCGGCTCGCGCCCCCGAGGGAGTACAATGGAACGGCGGCTGGGTGCAAGGGATTCTTGCTCCAGCTAGAGCTTTACCTGTCAGCACTGTCAGCACTCATTTGTATAGCTTCACGTGTCATTTTGTTATTTTTGTTTGTTTGTTCAGTGTTCATTCTTATTATAATGAAGAATGTACGCATACCACGCTGCGCCTTGGTCCGATTCATACGACGAACGTGACAATATAGCTGTACCATGATATTTGCACTAAGTAAACCTCCAATTGGTCCCTACTATTCCACCCGCTAAAAGCCCTCCTCATCCCGAGTTGGGTTGTCATCCCAATGCCCAGCAGACCACCTTCAACCCCCCGTATCCCATAGCCCTGAACCGACTGGGATCCATCCTTTGAAAAGAGCACACAGTGCCATTTACTGGATTGAAGTAGATCAAATGCATTTCCATCGCTCTCACCTCGATTTGTATTATATATAGCTGTGGATCATCCTCTATTGTCCCTAACATCTTTTACTCCTTCACAACAGTTGTGGGATACACACATACACCCACACACACTCAACCCTTACCCCCACACAACCATAAGCTCACTTTCTCAACAATTGCACCATCCCAGAGCCCAACTCAAGATAGGTCTTGATTTACATATGCACTTACAGTTGCAGCTGCATGAGAAGGCCATATGACCATATTCCCAAGCATCTCCATGCAGTCAGACTGATTTTGTGCCACCAGGGTCACAATAATATACCCCCTCTCTGAATATCCGAGTGTGACCCCCTCCCCATGGGTTACTGCAGCTAGTGTTGCCAGCACTGCCACTGCCTGGGTGGGGGCACCCCACCGGAATCCCCACCGGCTAGGTACAAGGTCGTCAAGGTTCTCATTAGCAGCTTTGAGAATTTCCTTGTGTAGTATGCTCTCCCTTTAGGGGGCTTTGGCTTTGCAGGACCAACCCTGCCAAGCAGGCTCAGAATCTTGAGGGGGCAGTGCTGCTCTTGGTCTCTGACCTCATTTTGGCTGCATACCGCTTACAGCAGGCACATAAAACAGTTAGGGACTTCTCCTTAGTATCTGGGTCATTCAGGTGGGTGTCTAGGGTATAGGGACCGTACCATTAAAATAGGATCATAAATAAATAATTAGATATAATTTATTTTTAAAAATGTCTTCCCCATGATAGGACAATAAATACATTTAATGTATAATTTATTTTAAAACTGTTCCACCATGATAGGACAATAAATAAGACGTATAATTCATTATAAAAGTATATCCATCATCTGAACAACATTGAAAGCCCTCTCATACCCCGGCTCACAGTAATGCATTGGTTCTGGGATATGCAACCATTTCATTACTCACTCACTCAACTTTCCCAAACATAACAAATAAAATAAAAAATAAACACACACCACACCATCCACACATACTGTGCCTTCTGTTTACTTCGTTTTTATCTTCACTATGTTGAATATGTGCTTGTATGTTCAATTAGTTATATGTGAAGATTTATATAAAAGCTATATTTTTTATTGTATTGTTACAATCCATAACCGGGCTAGAATTGTGTTTATTTTCCTCATCTATGAGAACTTTGTAATTTTTAAAATAACCATGGAGTAGTCTTTGTGTCTCTGAACAACTGGTTATCAATATATAGTTTATCAACGACGAGAGCTACTCGTTTCGCTTTTAGTCTATTTTCTTTGAAAATTGGATTTCCTTCGGAAACTGATCATTCATGCCAATTTTGGTCCCAGCAAGTCTTTTACCGAGGCTTTTTACCATTATTTTATCTTTAAATGAAGCAAATTTGGCAACGATTGGGCGTCCATACCTTTGGCCTCTGTCCGAAGCTGTGTACATGTTCAAGTTGGATTTTGTTGATAGCTTCGCGTGGGATCTGAAGCGCTGTAAGGAGGAACTCTCTAACTTCAGATTCAGGAACTTCCTCTTCTTTCTCCTGGAAAGAAGAGGAAAGTACCAGATTCTCTCTCATGGATCTAGTTTGTATGTCCAGTAAGGCTTCCCTCAGAACGGTGTTCTCCTTTTTAATTTAATTCACTTCGGTTTCAATCTTATTGACTGTCCCTTTTAGCTTGTGTGTTTCCTTCTCCAATGTCGTAGCTTTTTCATCACTCATCTCGAGGCTTACCTTCAACTCTTTTATATCCTTACTAACTAATTCAAGTATACCCAGTTTGTAATTTATTGATTTTAACAGATCGGTTTCGACCTTTACCATTCCCGCTGGTGAAAATATTAAATCGTCTGTGTCTGTAGAAGAGTCACGTTTTCGTTTTGAAATCGGTTCCCCTGTCTTACTCTCGGTCATGTTTGGGTGTTGCTTGTTTTCGTCATATTTGTCGATAAATGTCTCTAGTCTTAAAATTTGTTTTGTGTTATTATCCAGATTGAAGGCCCACCACTACCAGATTATGTAGTGCTAATATTTTAGTCTAACTTGCCGATATTGAATATTACGTTTTATCTTGAGGTGCTCTACATAACTTTGTTCAGTCCGCCATTACCTTTACGTCCGCCATTACCTGTGACTCTCTGTGAATCATTCTGAACCTTTTTTGAAGTCACGAGGTCAAATGACCAAGGAGCTATTGAAATTCTAAATATTGAAAAATTCATGTAAAATCATGTTAGATGAAAATCGACAAAAAAAGTGTGTGCAATGTGTGTCTATGCCATCGGGTTAGCTGCAACCAGTTTTGAAAGTTTTAGGAGTAATGGTTAAAGAGCTGGTGAAATTTGAAAATTTTGATTTGTCACTATGTTGACATTCCCTAACTGCTGTTGGTGGACTTAAGGAAAACTACAGGCGAATATCCGTCGAATATCCAACCTGAAACTGTCTTTACCTCGGTGAAACACATTGACACAGATTTCCACGAAGTTCCCACTTCGGAATTCCCACTTCAAGACCCAAATATACTTTGAATAAAACGACAACTTATTGACTTAAATTGTTGTGCAACATTATGGGTAAACTCTGGGCATAATCTTTCAGCTGAAAAAAGGGGATTTTCGCTTTTGTGTTACTTTAACGATGCTCCTACGAAGATTCTAACGATGAACTTACCCTTCAAGATGCTTTTCAGCTGTGCCAATTGATTATACACTACCAGGGCCGACGTTATGAGCTGGCCTTAGGGGGCCTGGCCCACCCTACCGTAGCTCCTTTCCACTGTCCAAATAAAATATTGAAATATTGATCATTTATTTGACCGAGACGAGCGCCTACAGAAAGATGCACCAATTTCAGATAAAGCATCCGAGCGAGCGAAACAGCGTCCCTCTATCTGCATATGTGTAGACCATGCATCTGATTCTGTCTGGACAAAAGGAGCATGGCATGTCAAGCTTTTTCTGTCCACAAAGCATCAGATACATGGGCTACATATAGTAAAACAGAGCGGCGCTGTTTCGCACGCTAGTTTCAGCAGAGATGAAGAGGCGAAGCGAGAGGGCTCACTCTAGCCATATGTCCTTAATAAGCCCAATGCGTTTCGATTGGCATTATATGCATACCTAAGCTTGTCGCCTGCATTCCTGCCTTTGGTTCCCCTACATACATTGCAGCCTGCCTCAGCCTCAACACTGAGCACCACATCACTGTCTGGCTCAGTAGTCTACTCTTTGTAAAGCAAAGTTATTATGAGAACTTTTTTTGCTCTTGCTGAGGTAGGCTCCGTTTAACGTTATCTTGTTACTTCATTCATCCTTCTAGCTGGCTAAGTAATGCTAGCTCTTCAACATTACTGCAATAGAAGTCTCTGCTGGCAGCTAGCCACGGTACCTGACTGACATATCTATAAGGCACTATTTACCAATTGTGCAATCATTTTCTCCGAGCAGGGGTGGATTGGCCATCTGGCAGTTCTGGCAAATCCCAGATGGGCTGGACCGGTACCATTCTTTGTTGTGTGGGCTAATAAAAAAATAGAAAAGGTGACATGGCTGGTTTTCTGATAGGCTAAGCTGAGGTCACACAAACTCATTCAAAGTCCAATGCGGCATCAGAGAAATGCTCCGACTCCGTCATCAGTTAGATCATGGGTCACACATACGTACACTGACACCCCAACGCACGCACGCACACACACACACACACACACACACACTACATACTGTACATTTGTCCTCTCCACAAAAAATAATATGGTATCAGAAAACTTCTGTCAGAATGGTTATAAACCTTTTTCAAACTATATTGTGTTTTGTTGTGTAACTGAAAGTGTTGGATTTTTCCATAAATAACAATAAAGCAACGCTTTACCCTGATTTCAGAACGTTAAGTGATTTTGTACACCACTCTCTGTCCGCTAGACAAAAAACAGTAACAGGCAAGTCAAAGTAAAGTTTTGCATTAAAGTGATCCTAAATCCAATGGTCTTTAATGAAACTCAGTTCTGCTGGCCAGGAAATCATTTTAGTAGCAAACCCATATATTCAATGTTGTACATGGTAATTGCTAAATAATTACATAATAAGTAATTGTTAAAGGAATTTCATTCCTATATGTTCAATTAAAACACTCTGCCCATTCATAAGAATTTGTAAGATACTTATTTGCATAAAATGGACAGAAACCAGTCTCAAAATCAATCAATCAATAGCGTTTATTCTCGAGAGTACTGATCATAGTACAATTTACATCAGGTTATATAATAATAATGACATCATAGGTTTTAAAATGTCCTTCCTCCTCTCGGATACAATGGCAATACAGTTCACAGCCTCCTTGCATTGTCTGCCACCTGTTAAACAATCTACAACCAGCCCAAGGTCTCTCCCCTCCCTGGGTAGAGACAGAATTTCCTGTAAGGAACACATCATTCCAGCCTGTCTGATAACTCCATTCTTTCTAACAAGGAACAGACATTCCCTGTTCCAATTCTTGATTAAAATTACACATTATATTCAGCATTATGATTATAATAAGATTCATACATCCATACAGTAACATAGTAGTATTCTGTTTAGTTATAATTCTAAGTGAAATGTATACATAATTTAGTCATTATTCATAAAAATCACATAACAGTAATTGAATAGGATCTCAGTGGTAATCATATTTCAAATGTAAGCAATTACACTCCGGTGATGTCATCTATAAAATAGCCTCCAACACTCTACTCAACAAACTGGATGCAGTGCCATCCGTTTTGTCACCAAAGCCCCATACACTACCCACAATTGCAACCTGTACGCTCTCGTTGGTTGGCCCTCGCTTCATACTCGTCGCCAAACCCACTGGCAACAGGTTATCTACAAGTCTCTGCTAGGTAAAGCCCCGCCTTATCTCAGCTCACTGGTCACCATAGCAGCACCCACTCGTAGCACGCGCTCCAGCAGGTATATTTCACTGGTCACCCCCAAAGCCAATTCCTCCTTTGGTCATCTTTCATTCCAGTTCTCTGCTGCCAATGACTGGAACGAACTGCAAAAATCTCTGAAGCTGGAAACACTTATCTCCCTCACTAGCTTTAAGCACCAGCTGTCAGAGCAGCTCACAGATTACTGCACCTGTACGTAGCCCATCTATATTTTAGCCCAAACAACTACCTCTTCCCCTACTGTATTTATTTATTTATTTTGCTCCTTTACACCCCATTATTTATATTTCTACTTTGCACATTCTTCCACTGCAAATCTACCATTCCAGTGTTTTACTTGCTATATTGTATTTACATCGCCACTATGGCCTTTTTTGCCTTTACCTCCCTTATCTCACCTCATTTGCTCACATTGTATAAAGACTTATTTTTTCTACTGTATTATTGACTGTATGTTTTGTTTATTCCATGTGTAACTCTGTGTTGTTGTGTGTCAAATTGCTATGCTTTATCTTGGCCAGGTCGCAGTTGCAAATGAGAACTTGTTCTCAACTAGCCTACCTGGTTAAATAAAGGTGAAATAAAAAAATAAAAAACCTCTCTGTATTTACAGTATTTGGACAGTGAAGCTAAAACCTTTAATTTGGCTCTATACTCCATCATTTTGGATTTGAGATCAAATGTTTCATATGAGGTGACAATACAGAATGTCATGTTTTATTTGAGGGTATTTTCATACTTATCTGTTTTACCATTTAGAAATGAATTCATCTTTGACATTGCAGACTGTAGGTTCTATCAATTTAATTGTTTATAATTTCTAATCCCACCTTATTTTAATTAAATGTTTTACTTTCTCTAAACTTTTTGCCCTACCATCCCTACCCTAATTGGAGTAAACTAACAGATAAAAGTACTTCTATTGCTACTTACAGCTACTTTGCTCACATCTATGGTACCTGTAGTTAAATTTTTTAACTATATTCCTAATTTCCTCTTTCTTCAAGTGCTGGATTTCCACAAACAGCAGCCAATCCACCATTCATTCTGATCTTAACTCCAACCCTCAGAGGTCCACAGATTAACCCATCTTTCCCAATATAATGCCATTTTGCTATTTCGTTTTACAATACATCCCTCCATTTTACTATGATGTCTTACGAGGATACTTTACCCGAGAGCATAATATTTACCAATGACTGTTCAGGGTTTTTCAGATCCCCTAAAAATACAGTTTGCAGGTCCATCTGAACCCTGATATTATGACATAACAAACATTCCTGGACCTGACTCCAAAAGCGAGTCGCAGTACCAGAAAATATGTTCTATTGAATGTGTTTCCTAATGGCAGAGTTTGCACAAAGCTCACTGTCCAATGCCCCATATATTGAAAATTATTTTTGTAGCAAGTATTTTATATAATTGTTTAAATTGAAACGAATGGATTGATTGTTGTTTTATATGTCAGTTCATAGACCCAATGCCAAGGTATTGGGACATCCAAAAACCTTTTCCCAACTGACTTGAATTTTATATGGTATTGCTGTCAAACCTTTCGACAAGTGAAACTGATGTATTTTCCGATTTATACTAATCATTTTAAGCTATTTATTATTTGTAATGGTTTGCATACAGACTAATTCTTTAATTTCTTCTTTAAGTAATTGTCTCTTCCAATTTTGTGGCAGAGCCACGATGAGAATTATTATAATTGTTATAATTTTGTATTGAGCAAACACTTCCATACACTGTTGTTAGTTACTTGTATGACATCATTTTACCATTCTTGTTTACAATGTCCTTCATAAAATACTATACCCTTGTACATTTCTTCTCTATCAGTATATTTGAATTTAGCCATATTATTTACTGTAATATTAAATCTGGCTGTTCTGGAAACCACTTTATGTATCTAGTCCCCCCATTTGAAGGTGTCATAAGTGTCACGTTCTGACCATAGTTCTTTTGTGTTTTCTTTGTTTTAGTGTTGGTCAGGACGTGAGCTGAGTGGGCATTCTATGTTGTGTGTCTAGTTTTCACGTTTCTATGTTTGGCCTGATATGGTTCTCAATCAGAGGCAGGTGTTAGTCATTGTCTCTGATTGGGAACCATATTTAGGTAGCCTGTTTTGTGTTGGTTTGTGGGTGGTTGTCTTCTGTCTTTGTGTCTGCACCAGATAGGACTGTTTCGGTTTTTCACATTTGTTGTTTTTGTATTTTGTAGTGTTCACGGTTTTTTGTCGTTATTGAACATGATGAACACTAACCACGCTGCGTCTTGGTCCGATCCCTGCTACACCTCCTCCTCAGACGAAGAGGAGGAAATCTGCCGTTACAATAAGTATTTGGACAAATTCCCTTACAGTGTATTTATTTTTTATTTAACTTTTATTTAATTAGGCAAGTCAGTTAAGAACAAATTCTTATTTACAATGACGGCCTAGCCCGGCCAAACCGTAACAACACTGAGGCAATTGTATGCAGCCCTATGGGACTCACAATCACAGCAGGTTGTGATACAGCCTGGAATTGAACCAGGGTTTGTAGTGACACCCCTAGCACTGAGATGCAGTGCCTTAGACCGCTGCGCCACTCGGGAGCCCAAAGTCATCAAACGTTTAGTATTTGGTCCCATATACCTAGCACGCAATGACTACATCAAGCGTGTGACTACAAACTTGTTGGGTGCATTTTGCCTTCAAAACATGCTAACCTCTCACCATTACCAATAACGGGGGAGGTTATCATTTTTGGGGGGGAGGGTGATATTTATGCCTCTGTAACCTTCTCACTCATCATTGTTCAAGATTCATTCATGATTATCCATAATCATGGTAGCATCCACATTAATGTAGAGGTGTTCAAAAACATTCTATTCTTATTTACAATAAACGTAACTCCAAAATAACACAATACAATATTTTCCGTTCACTTCTATTGGGCACAACATAATCCGAAGACCGAAACACAACCATAACAAACTGCAAATGCATCCAACAAGTTTGTAGAGTTACAAGCTTGATGTAGTTACTGCATGCTAGGAATATGGGACCAAATACAAAACTTTTGACTACTTTACTACACTATAAGTGAATTTGTCCAAATACTTATGATACCTTCAAATGAAGGGACTAAATACATAAAGTGCTTTCATTTCTAAACGGTAAAACAGATATGTTTGAAAATACCCTCAAGTAAAACGTAACATTCTGTACTGCCAAGTCATATCAAACATTTGATCTCAAATCCAAAATGCTGGAGTATAGAACCAAATTAAAAGTTTGCGCTTCACTGTCCAAATAAATATGCCTGACGTCTCCAGCTGAATTCTTCCGCTACTCTATGTTCGCTACGTACTTCAGTCTGAGATTGCCATCGTTGAAGTCGTTTGTGGTGATGTCAAAATTAGGGTTTTTGTACTAAACAAAGTCATCAGCGATTGGCTCATCTCAAAACAATCAGAGTGTCAAAGCCAATGACGAATTTCTAAAACGGCGCTTTACTAATTTGTGTTCTGGCTTTGGCCCAACCCATGGTTTCTGGGACTAATCAGATTGGTTAGAATGTGTTTATGTTCTAGATATCGTAGGGGAGGTAACCAGACTTACTGCGGTGAATAAACTAACGTCCGTTGGCGTGGCGTAGCATTTGGTTGGAGTAAGGAGTTTGGGTAGCCAGGCAACAAATACAGTGCCTTTGGAAAGTATTCAGACCCTTTGACTTTATCCACATTTTGTTATGTTACAGCCTTATTCTAAAATAGATTTTTTTTAAATACTCATAAATCTACACACAATACCCCATAGTGACAAAGTGAAAACAGGTTTCTAGAAATGTCTGCTAATTTATAAAAAAGAATAAAAACAGAAATACCTTATTTACATAAGTATTCAGACCCTTTGCTATGAGACTCAAAATTCATGCCAGGTGCATCCTGTTTCCATTGATCACCCTTGACATCTTTCTACAATTTGATTGGAGTCCACCTCTGGTAAATTCAATTGATTGGACATGATTTGAAAAGCACACACCTGTCTATATAAGGTCCCACAGTTGACAGTGCATGTCAGAGCAAATACCAAGCCATGAGGTCGAAGGAATTGTCCGTAGAGCTCCAAGACAGGATTGTGTCCAGGCACAGATCTGGGGAAGAGTACCAAAAAAGTTCTGCAGGATTGAAGATCCCCAAGAACACAGTGGCCTCCATCATTCTTAAATGGAAGACGTTTGGAACCACCTAGACTCTTACTAGAGCTGGCCGCCCGGCCAAACGGAGCAATCGGGGGAGAAGGACCTGTGTAAGGACGGTGACCAAGAACCATATGGTCACTCTGACAGAGCTCCAGAGTTCCTCTGTTGGGATGGGAGAACCTTCCAGAAGGATAACCATCTCTGCAGCACTCCAACAATCAGGCCTTTACGGTAGAGTGGCCAGACGGAAGCCAGTCCTCAGTAAAAGGCACATGACAGCCAGCTTAGTTTGCCAAAAGGCACATAAAGACTCTCAGAACACGAGAAACAAGATTTTCTGGTCTGAATGCCAAGTGTCACGTCTGGAGGAAACCTGGCACCATCCCTATGGTGAAGCATGGTGGCGGCAGCATCATGCTGTGGGGATTTTTTCACCGGCAGGGATTGGGAGACTAGTAAGGATCAAGGAAAAGATGAAAGGAGCAAAGTACAGAGAGATCCTTGATGAAAACCTGCTCCAGAGGGCTCAGGACCTCAGCCTGGGGTGAAGGTTCACCTTGCAACAGGACAGCAACCCTAAGCACACATCCAAGACAATGCAGGAGTGGCTTTGGGACAAGTCTCTGAATGTCCTTGAGTGGCCCAGCAAGAGCCCGGACTTGAGACCGACCGAACGTCTCTGGAGAGACCTGAAAATAGCTGTGTAGCGACGCTCCCAATCGAACCTGACAGATTCATTTGATCTACAGAGAAGAATGGGAGAAGCTCCCAAAATACAGGTGTGCTAAGCTTGTAGTGTCAACTAAGTACTGAGTAAAGGGTCTGAATACTTATCTATATGTATCTAACTTTCCCAAAGGCCCTATATATACGAAAGGGTAGTGTATTTTGTATCAAATGATGTTGACACCCAAGAATCCTGTTCATGAATGCTGGTTAATGCTGATTAAGAGACACAGTACAGGGAAATGACATGGGGTTAAGACACATGGGATCGTAAAACATTAGGGAGTGCAGTTGTGCAGAAGTGATAGTGAGTCCATTTATAGCCAGGAGTAAGGTGGATGGATCACAGGTTAGCACAGCCAGGGTGGATGAAGAATGGATGGAGTATGGTGGCTTGATCAAAGGGGAAGCAGCCGGTCAGGTGGGCAGGTCTGTGGGTGGACAGGTATCTGGATCCGGGCCAGGATGGGTGGCCTCACGGGCCCCCAAGAGGGGGAAAGGGAGGGAAGCAGGGAGTTAGAAAAGAAGACAAAAGCATAAAGGATCCAGACATAAACATATTTGGAAAGTAAATAAAATATACTAAATGTAACAAAGGTTAAAAAGGTGTGTTTTCTGCATATTCTTCAAAATTTAGACTGAATCTGCTGCCCAGACAGAGGGATGGTGCACTCTAGGAGAAGGCCTGCCCCTAGCTGTGTTTTCTGATATACGTGGAATAATGAGAAGGCCGGCTTCCTGTGATCTGAGGGATCTGATGGCTTAGTATTGTATTAATATGTCCTTAAGGTAGGTGGTAGCGTGTCTATTTAAGGCTTTATACTTATGTTAAGAGTTAGACTGTAGGCTGTACCGAACTGGGGAGCCAGTGCAGTTAGGCAAGAATTGGGGTGATATATTCAGATTTGTTGGTTCCTGTTAGGACTCTGGCAGCAACATTCTGTATGACATGTTTTTATTTAATTTAATTTGTGGCGGTACAGCCTGATAAAAAGGTGTTACAGTAATCTAGACGGTATGTAATGAAGGCATCAGTAAATGAACGTTTCTATTCATGTTAAGAGTCTTACTGTCTGTGTTATGTATTGTGTTACGTAAAAAAATATACTTGCTTTGTTGTATGATATAATATTATGTAAAAGTAAAATAGTTCAAAAAGAAAAAGTCACATTATTACATTCCCCTTGTTTATTACAGTATGAGAACTGAATTAAAGCATTGAAGACGTGAGTGTAATAGGAGTTCAACTCTTCTCCTTGTTTTCTATTTTATTGATAACACTGACTGTTTACCAAGTGGCATACCTTTTGCTGTCGGGTCGTTTTATATGATTTTAATCACTTTCTGACAGCACCCCTTTTGATTTGAACGAAACCTTCCATACATGTTTGCCCAACGTAGAAGTGGTCAGAAGGTGACTTTTTGGACCTGAATTCCATTCAGGAGATAGAGGTGCTCAAAGTTTTGCATTCCCATACTGCCATGAGAATTCCGTGTCTTCATCACTGACAAATATGAACTATTGAGTTTTATATCATTTGAAGCTTGCAAACACGTTTGCCAAACTGTTTACGATTTATTGAGAAATTATCGAAAACGTACAGTTCATTATCTGTATGTTGTACCTTAGACATTATTCTGCATCATCTGAATTATTTGTGTTGTGCCTGCCATGGGTTGAGACACAGCATACTCTTGAATGCAGGGTGGATATTAGAATAGACATTCCAATTAAAGTTGGCATTTGACGGTGGGTGGACCGGCAGCCATCTTACTGGTAGTAATTGGAAGTTAAAGTTTCAATTAAATTTAAATGTCTATTGTGTACGAGCTAAATTGCAGGGTCTGAAGGGATAGGTCCATTCTATGAATTATATTTCTATGGTTGAAATGACACCCCCTCTGTATTCAAGAGTATGCTGTGTCAATTGATGATGGGCACAACACAAATTATTCAGATTATGAAAAATAGGTTCTAAGATACAACATTTGTGAAAATGAAACAAATCTGAGTTTAACCGTTTTTAGATATTTATTTTCAATAAATCATACAACAGTTTGACAACCCTGCTTGTAAGCTTTCAAATTATATAAAAATTAACTTTTATATTTTTTCAGTGATGAAAACATGGACGTCTCATGTGGGTTATGTGAAATGGGTCAACTTTGGTCACCTCTATATCCTGAATGTTTTGCCATTCAGGTCCAAAAAGTCACTTTCTGACCACTTCCACAATGGGCAAGCAAGCATGTATGAAAGGTTTCGTTCAAATCAAAAGGGGTGTGGTCAGAAAGGGATTGAAATATTATGGAACGACCCTGTGTTCAAACTAGGTGACATTTTAACCTCTGGGCAGTAGGTGGTACAGTGAGCTGCATATTAGCACCACAGACAGTTTTGTACACCACAATAAAAGTACAGCAACGCTTCCTATTGGACTCTAGTAGGGAGACTGTACTGAACTATGGTTTTATAGACACACAATATATATTTATTTTTCTCCTAAAATATTATCTATTTGGAAAAGATTGAAAGATTTCACAATATGTTTTTTGGTGACTGTTATGGAATTAAAATAACTGTGTCTCCTTAATTTGTGATCAGTGGTAAAAATACTTTGAAGTATTATATACTTAAGTAGTTTTTGGGGGTATCTGTACTTTATATTTTTGACATATTTTACTTTTACTCCACTACATTTGAAAATAAAATACTCCCATACATTTTCCCTGACACCTAAAAGTACTGGTAATGCTTTGAATGCTTAGCAGGACAGGAAAATTATCTAATTCACACACCTATCAAGAGAACATGTTTGCCATCCTTACTGCTTCTGATCTGGTGGACTCACTAAACCCAAATGCTTCTTCTGAACATGATATCTGAATGTTGCAGTGTAACCATGGCAACCCATTAATTAAAAAAATGTTATGGTGTTGTCTTATTTGCTTAAAGAATTAGAAATTATTTTTATATTTTACTTTTGATGCTTAAGTACTCTACATGACCAAAAGTATGTGGACACCTGCTTGAACATCTCATTCCAGAATCATGGGCATTCATGTGGAGTTGGTCCCACCTTTGCTGCTATAACAGCCTCCACTCTTCCACTAGATGTTGGAACATTGCTGCGGGAACTTGCTTCCATTTAGCCACAAGATCTTTAGTGAGGTCAGGCACTGATGTTGGGCGATAAGTCCTGGCTCACAGTCGGTGTTCCAATTCATCCCAAAGGTATTTGATGGGGTTGAGGTCAGGGCTCTGTGCAGACCAGTCAAGTTCTTCCACACCGATCTCAACAAACCATTTCTATATGGACCTCGCTTTGTGCACAGGGGCATTGTCATGCTGAAACAGGAAAGGGCATTCTCCAAACTGTTGCCACAAAGTTGGAAGCACAGAATAATCTAGAATGACATTGTATGCTGTAGCGTTAAGATTTCCCTTCAATGGAACTAAGGGGTGTAGTCCGAACCATGAAAAACAGCCCCAGACCATTATTCCTCCTCTACCAAACTTTACAGTTGGCACTATGCATTCGGGCAGATAGCATTCTCCTGGCATCCTCCAAACACAGATTTGTTCATCGGACTGCCAGATGGTGAAGCGTGATTCATCACTCCAGAGAACGTGTTTCCAATTCTCCGGAGTCCAATGGTGGCGAGCTTTACACCAGTCCAGCCGACGCTTGGCATTGTGCATGGTGATCTTAGGCTTGTGTGCCCATTTCATGAAGCTCCCTACGAACAGACCGGGCAGATCTAGCAGGTAAGACATTTGACAAACTGACTTGTAAGGAAAGGTGGCATCCTATGACGGTGCCACGTTGAAAGTAATTCTACTGCCAATGTTTGTCTATGGAGATTGCATGGCTGTGAGTTGATTTTATACACCTGTCAGCAACGGGTATGGCTGAAATAGCTAAATACAGTAATTTGAAGGGGTGTCCACATACTTTTATATATAGTGTATATTTAAATAAGCCAGATACTTTTAGACTTTTACTCAAGTGGTATTTTACTGGGTGTTTTTCACTTTGACATGAGTAATTTTCTATTAAAGTATGACAATTGGGTACTTTCCACCACTACTTGTGATGGTTGATGACACACCTACATTTTGTGTAAATGTGTGACCAATTCCCATAGGCAACAACTGCAGCTATTGGTTCTAGACAGTGGATGGTGTGCAATTTAAAATACTTAATTTGTGTTTCATATTTTTTTCTCTAATTACGTAATCTTGATTTAAACTCAGTTTTCTGGGGTCGTGCATTGGCTGTTCTTTGTTTGGTTTGAGGTCTGATACCAGATTTGATAGGCTATCCACGCTGTCACTCAAGCGCGCTATTCAAGCGGTTACAGGTTGTATGATGCTGTGTGTGAAATAAATAATGTGCGGCAGAGGCAGCAGGCGTTTGAGCCATGGAGGTGTACAGAACTTGTCGTCGCCGGAAGCATCTGTAACTTTTCTCTTCATGGCCGCGGCAACAATGTTTCTTTTTTGATTACTCTTCTTTTTCGATGTTCTTCCAGTCAGTTTACATGGGCAATGTAGCTTGAACATGTGAACGCGTTTACTTTGTTCTGCTCTTATGGAAGTTTTAGATTAATTTAGTCTAAAACTGGAGTCTGAACGCTATAATTACCCCCCCAAAATTGAATCCCTGTGACCTGCACTGGATTTTTTTACTTTTTTGATATAAAAGGCACTTTTTTGTGTCTTCGGAATCTATATCGACGTGAAGATTTGTTATCGCTAGATCCCCAACAACGTGCGGTTTATGTTCGATGCCTCACGGCATTGTTCTGTCTCGACCAGGCATGTAAGGTCCCTCGAGCTGAGGAATGAGTGGCCGCGAGCAATCGGGCGGTGAACACTATTTTCGGATTTAAGAACTGGGTGGAATTATCTGAAGTTTCTGAACATGGATATTACAGTGTCAGAGTTGATGGGAAACTTCATGGATACGCCGCTGGTGGTGTGGGTAAGTGAATGTGTACTCAGCAAGTGCTATGGCGGATAATAATTTAACTCGGTGTCCTGCTAACCTGCTCTTGGCCACTTTCATTTTTAAATATCCTTGCCCATCTCCTACTCCTAATGACATATTTTAAAAAATAACGTTTTTTTCTTTCAAACATACAGTAGCAGACTGGTAGACCTGTTCGTTTACATTATTTATTTACTGTTTAGCGTTAATCTTTGCTGTAAAGCCAGGATGTCTGACATTTTCCCAACAAGCCAACACCTTTTATTGTGTTTTATTCCTATGGTCTATGGGTTTTATTGGCATGACTTATTATTCCCTAAAACTTGGAACCGACCTTTCATGAAACTGAGCAAGAGCCACGCCAGCTGCTCACACAACCTCTAGCCTGAATTTTGTATCTAGACCAATATTGGCACTCATGGACTATCACAGAGCCATGCCTGTTAGGTCATTGTACTTTGTCTCCATTTTTATCATCACACAAGTCAAGGGAATCATAATGTTGTTGGTTGAACTTGGTGTCACTAGAGTAGAAAGATGAGGACTGGTTCAGAAAACTGTAGCCTGATGGTATAACTTTTGACAACTCCCCTCTGTGTATGTTTAAATGCAATGCATGGCTACATGGATATATGGCATGACAATGGTAGAAGAGTTGGCTACAGCACATAGCCTGGTGACACTGTATGAAGGTCTATGGCTAAAGCACATACAGTATGGCATGAGGCAATGGCTACAACATTGCACAGTATGTCACCATTCTATGGATACAATACACACCATGGTACCAGGCTATGCCTTAAGCACATACAGTATGGCACCAGGCTATGGTGGGGGGGCTGATCCCCTCATCCTGCCCTGATGTCCTGTTTGGCAAGTCGGCTGGGCCTCAGCCGCTGGCTGCTTGTTCCGCTCTAACAACTCTCTACCCTCCGGTCTTTGTTTCGCTCACTGGGCTTCGTCCTCTCTGCTAGCCCTGACTCACCTCTAGGAGGACCTCCTGGTTCCTAGATCTAGAGCCTAAATATCTTGACATGCTCACAAAGTCGTAGACATTTATTAATTGAGAGTATAAAACTTGCATTGACATCTGTCAGAGCAGGAAACGTCTGTGTATTCTTGGAAACCGAAAGCACTAACACCCAGGTGTGGCCAATCTCTTCATAGGTGAGCTGAGCTCTTTAGAGTAATCGAATCCTGTCTGCCCTTTTCTCCTCCCTTTTCTCCCTCTCCCCCTCTCTCTTCAGGTGAAGACCTTTGGACCCCTGGGCTCTGGCTCAGAGGACAAGCTCTCCATGTTCATGGATCTGGTGGATGGTGTCTTCCTGCACAAGATCATGACACACATGTGAGTGGACATAAACGTGTGTGTGCGTGAGTGCATGTTAATCTGGCAGCTGTTTTGTAGTCTCAATCTATCTCCTTTCATAACCACATCCTGGCATGGTTTCCCCTACTGGTATCCAACTGTGTTCAGACATCCTCCCCATGCCTTCATGGCTCACTGACTGGACTCACTCACTCTTTCAGCTCCTTTTCTGCCCCTCATGAGTCAATGTGATCCTAAAGTCTCTCTCGCTCCTTCCCTTTCACTCGCTTTTTCTCGCGCTCTCGCCTGCTTTTCATGAGTCAATGTGATCCTAAGGCTGCGGTTATATCTGCACAATGTGGCTGTCTGTTTGGTTAGCACTGGGAGGCCTCTCAGAGCTCTTGAGCTCAGATGCATTCAGTCTGTCTACTGAAAACAGTGAACACAGCCATTATCTCACGGCTGGAAATAATGTATGTGAAAATATTAAAGAAGTTTATATATAATTTTGTCTCTGACACAGAAAGGGTTGCTCATCTCACAAAATTACTACCCAGATATCATCTGACAAATCTGACATGGCTCAGGCTAGGTCTTTCTCTAAACTGTCTCAAGTTTCTGAACCATTTCCTGTGCTCTGTCACTTCAAAGGAAAGTGATGTGCCCTGAATGGCAGGCAACCCAGTCGCAGTCAATGACTTAGTTTAAGAAACTCCCTCTAATGCTGTGACTTGTTTCTGAAATCAGCTACAATTTTCTCTCATCTCTTGCTCTCCTTCAATTATACTCTTCTCTCCTCTCTCCCTCACTCTCTAACTGTGCCTAGCGTCTGTCCCTTTGTGTTGCCCCCAGCTGTGCTAACCATACAGTCCCCTCCCGCTCCCCCCTCCCACCCCCTCCCTCTCCCCACCCCCTCCTAAGTCCTGTCCTTTAACCTACTTTCCCCTGACTAGCTGCTCCTGCTTCCCCTGGCCTGCTTCCCCTGGCCTATCTGTCTTAATGAGGGGCTTTAAATACTGTATGCTCCTCAAACAAAGACAATATTATTATGCACAGGACAAGGGGACAGAAAACAACCCCCGCCAGGACAATGAGTGGTGTAATTCTGCCATGCATGATTTAGCCATGTAAATAAGTCCATGTGACATCACTGGTATGTCTAGTAATTATCATACTTTTTTATATATTGCGTATGTAGACACCTCTGAAGCGCGTAAGAAATCTTCTGTACTCGGTTGCAACGTCAGCACAAGAACTGTTCGTCGGCAGCCGCACTCAAACCTAAGATCACCATGCGCAATGTCAAGCGTTGGCTGGAGAGGTGTAAAGCTTGCCACCATTGGACTCTGGAGCAGTGGAAACACGTTCTCTGGAGTGATGAATCCCGCTTTACCATCTGGCAGTCCGACAGAAGAATCTGGGTTTTGTGGATGCCAGGAGAACGCTACCTGCCCGACTGCATAGTGCCAAATGTAAAGTTAGGTAGAGGAGGAATAATGGTCTGGGGCTGTCAATCAAACACCTTTGGGTTGAATTGGAACGCAGACTGCGAGCCAGGTCTAATTGTCCAACATCAGTGCCCAACCTCACTAATACTTTGTGGCTAAATGGAAGCAGGTCCCCGCAGCAATGTTCCAACATCTAATGGAAAGCCTTCCCAGAAGAGTGGAGGCTGTTATAGCTGCAGAGGTGGGACCAACTCCATATTAATGGCCATGATTTTTGGAATGAGATGTTCGAGCAGTTGTCCACATACTTTTGGTCATGTAATGACACAATGACACGGCATACATGTAGACTGGTGTCATTGTTTTGGCCTTCTTTCATACAGCATAGTTTGAAGGTTATTAACTTTGTTTTTCTTGTTGAGAAAATACACAGGTGTATTTGGATCTTTTTGGTTACAATCATATAGCCTAGGTCCTCTATGGTTGACTTCTGGCACCCTTAGATAGGCACACATGTGCACACACAGGTGTCTGAGCTGTTTACGTTAAACCTCTACCACAGATGAGTGGATGGCTGGAATCCTCCAGGCCATAAGTGCCAGCAGCAGAAGTCTTCTAAGTATTTCTCTCTCTCTGTGTGTGTCTCTCTTTGAGGGTATACACTATGTGGTTAGAGACCCCCCTCTGGTTGTTCCAGATACACTTTATTATTTTCATGGAAATGTTTCTCCAATACTCAAGCCTGGGCCTGCTCTGGGCATGTATTCTAGTAGTTCTGATATAGGATCAGGCTTTATCTTTTAAATGCAGTGCATTTGGAAAGTATTCATACTCCTTGACTTTTTCCACATTTTGTTCCGTTACAGCCTTATTCTAAAATGGATTAAATATCAAATGTTCCTCATCAATCTACACACAATACCCCATAATGACAACGTCGAGGTACAGATCTGGGGAAGGGTACCAAAAAAATGTCTGCAGCATTGAAGGTCCCCAAGGACACAGTGGCCTTCATCATTCTTAAATGGAAGACGTTTGGAACCACCTAGACTCTTCCTAGAGCTGGCCGCCCAGCCAAACTGAGCAATTGTGGGAGAAGGGCCTTGGTCAGGGAGGTGACCAAGAACCCGATGGTCACTCTGACAGAGCTCCAGAGTTCTTCTGTTGGGATGGGAGAACCTTCCAGAAGGACAACCATCTCTGCAGCACTCCACCAATCAGGCCTTTATGGTAGAGTGGCCAGACGGAAGCCACTCCTTTGTAAAAGGCACATGACAGCCCGCTTGGAGTTTGCCAAAAGGCACCTAAAGGACTCTCAGACCATGAGAAACAAGATTCTCTAGTCTGAATAAACCAAGATTGAGCTCTTTGGCCTGAATGCCAAGTGTCACATCTGGAGGAAACCTGGCACCATCCCTAAGTTGAAGCGTGGTGGCATCCTCATGCTGTGGGGATGTTTTTCAGCGGGAGGGACTGGGAGACTAGTCGGGATCAAAGGAAAGATGAACGGAGCAAAGTACAGAGAGAGGTACTTGATGAAAACCTGGTCCAGAGCGTTCAGGAGTGGTCCAGCCAGAGCTTGGACTTGAACCCTATCAAACATTTCTTTAGAGATCTGACATTAGATGTGCAGCGACTCTCCCCATCCAACCTGACAGAGCTTGAGAGGATCTCCAAAGAAGAATGGGAGAAATGCCCCAAATACAGGTGTGCCAAGCTTGTGGCATCATACCCAAGAAGACTTCAGGCTGTAATCGCTGCCAAAGGTGCTTCAGCAAAGTACTGAGTGAAGTGTCTGAACATTTCTTTTTTTTTATATACATTTGCTAACAATTCTAAATGTTTTTTGCATTGTCATTATGGAGTATTATGTCTAGATTGAGGGGGAATAAAAAAAATATATATAAAATATTTTTTCATTTTAGAATAAGGCTGTAATGTAACAAAATGTGGATAAAGTCAAAGGGTCTGAATACTTTCCGAATGCACTGTAATAATGTATACGATTATATGGACAGGGCGAGCGGTGAACCTAGATCAGCCCTCTTACTCTAAAAGGCTTTTTGGATACAGGGCTCACTCTGCTTTCTCAGCCAGCCAGTGAGAACTGGGAATGGCCATGTCGGAAAGCTATACTTTTAGAACTAAAGGCAGCTAGTACACAAGTTAACCTTAATAAAAAAACTATTCCTTGTTTTTAAACTAAAGCCCTTTCAGAGACCTACTGGAATACTGGCCCAAGCTTGGCAACATTTGCATGGTGTGCCCACAAAACATATGTAAATGAGGTTAGCACAAACAACACTTATCCAGACCTGGCCCTCAAAACAGCCAAGCCTAGCCAGGAAAATGGGCTCTGTGGTAAATGGAACCTTATAGGTCTCTGGTCAAAAGTAGTGCACAGAAAGTATTCACACCCTTTGCCTTTTTCCACATTTTGTCTGACAGTCTGCATTTAAAATTGATTAAATTGAGATTTTGTGTTACTGGCCTACACACAATACCCCATAATATCAAAGTTGAAGTATGTTTTTAGATTTTCTTTTATAAATGAATGAAAATGTGAAATGTCTGTGTGCAATAATAGTGTTTAACATGATACAATTATCTAAGGTCCCTCAGTCGAGCTGTGAGTTTCAAATGCAGATTTAACCAATAAAATAAAGCAGACATTGAATATCCCTTTGAGCATGGTGAAGTTATTAATTACACTTTGGATGGTGTATCAATACACCCAGTCACTACAAAGATACAAGGGTCCTTCCTAACTCAGTTGCTGGACAGGAAAGAAACCGCTCAGGGATTTTACCATGAGGCCAATGGTGACTTTAAACCAGTTAGAGTTTAGTTGCTGTACTGGGAGCAAACTGAGGATGGATCAACAACTTTGTAGTTATTCCAAAATACTAACTAAACGACCAAGTGAACAGAAATTAGCCTGTACAGCATAAAAACAATTGTCTACTTTCCAACAGACCCTGGAGTCATTCACCTTTCATCAGGACAATAACCAAAAACACAAGGCGATGTCTACACTGGAGTTGCTTACGACATTGAATGTTCCTGAACATGTATTTACTCGGGTGTGAATACTGATGTAAATTATATATTTGTATATTTCATTTTCAATAGATTTTGTTACACTTCTGAAAACGTGTTTTTACTTTGTTATTATGGGGTATTGTGTGTAGATGGGTGAGGGGGGGGGGATCTATTTTGAATTCAGGCTGTAACACAACAAAATGTGGAATAAGTCAAAGGGTATGGATACTTTCTGAAGGCAAATAGGGTGTCATTTCAGACGCAAACCCGGTCTCAATGCAAACACTCTGGACTCATGTCAGACTATAACTAGTCCAATGTCCACTGACTGTTTACCGAACAAGTACACTAGTTCTGTGACCACCATATTTAAATTTAGTCCTGTTTAGTCCTGTTGATCAGCTCTATGTATTTCAAGGGTGTTTTCACATTTCTGGTTGGCTTTGTAGATTGAACCCTCTCCTCTGGAGACCTGTGTGTGTGTGCTTCCAGCTTGTGTAAGGGGACAATGCTGTTCCTGAAAGCCATGTGCATCCATAATAATACATCTGTCAGCCAAACAATTGGGTATTCTTGGCCTACTTGTTTCGAGGAAAGAATATCACGTCTGTGTGTTCTGAATAAGCACCATATTATATATGCCGTTCCGCTCTAAAGTGTAGGATAATCCCCAACAGTAATCTATTTTCCTTTTTTTCTGTGTGTGTGGATATTTGGTTAAAGCAACTCATTCACTAGAGTTGGTGTACAGTACATACAAATGTAGCCTAAAATAGGAATTTAGAGGATTATGTACATAATAGTTGTACGTCTCGCATGCCAGACTAAACGCTTCCTAACCGAAACAGTTCCTTAGAGTTCATGCATATATTATGTCAACATTTTGTGTTTTGGACTTCGGTAAGGGTTTTTTCGGCTGTCTTGGATTCATTCTTAGATTAATTCTGACTATTTTGAGAAATAGGCTACAGCGTCTCAAAATGGACAAACAGTACTATTGCTCCTTTTTCCCCTAATTTTTCAAGTGATGGTCTTGTAAGGGAGTATGCAAGCACACTCCTTCGGTTCGGCTAGCAGAGATTGGCTAGGCGCCAGCCGAACTGAAGCATGCTGACGCCTTAAGCAGCTGTTCAAAGAAAATATAGTCAATATAATACTCGGTAAAGGCTCCTGTTTTTTTTCTTTTTTTGTAGTTCACGTACTTTACTACAAAAATATTTTTTCATGTGATGTCTTTTCTTATCCAGAGACCCCAGCCCCACAAATCAGAGAGTGAATAAGAATGTGAATAATGATGTGAACCTACGAATCCAGAACCTCAACATTGTGATCAGGCACATCAAGAACT
Organism: Salvelinus alpinus; assembly: GCF_045679555.1. Taxonomy (NCBI): domain Eukaryota; kingdom Metazoa; phylum Chordata; class Actinopteri; order Salmoniformes; family Salmonidae; genus Salvelinus; species Salvelinus alpinus. Next base: position 13,110,788 of record NC_092110.1, on the reverse strand, counting down.
ACTACCAGGTGAGCTCAGTTCTGTCTATCCACTTCCTGCTCACTCATCTCACGTGCATTTTTAAAATTTCCTAACCACTTTGAATGCTGCTCACCATATCAAATTATAGCTACTTACTAATGCACACCTCATACTCATTTACACCTCCTTCACATGTAGAGCCAGGAGATGTGTGTAGTCTCTGATCTTGGTGATCAGACAGCAGCTGGTGTGTGAGAGCATCCTGGGGATTAGACCTGGCTGCTTGGGTGTGGTGGTTATCCCTGGAGGGATGTTTCTCTCATTGTTTTGTCTGCTGTCCTTACACTGACATCTCAATTATCAAACAATTACTAATACATGATGTCCTCTATGTTTTAATTAGTTAAATGTTCTGGTGATAATCCTGTTGCAATATTTTTGGAAGGTAGAGGTAGGTCAGTCATGAATGACAATTAGCCTATATCAGAAACCAACAGTAGTCTTATCTTTTCTAGGTTACTGTAGGTTTCATCTCACAACCAGTAATTCTAGTAATCTGGGAAAATGAATGCTTCCCCTCACACTATCTTTAGATGGAGTAGGCTAGTAGTGTTTCATCATGAATCATGATCGCTCGTCCTCCCGTGGAAAGCTTTAGAAGAAACTATGCCGACCTTGTTATTCCACTGTAATTGAGTTGGTGAAATCCACTACACACACGGTGAGACAGTGGAGAGTGACCCAACTGTTCTGGCTGACCTCTCTCAACACATTCCTTCTCTGTTTCCTCGGTTTCCCAACTACAGACGTCACACACTCCATTCAAATGCCGCCCTTGGCTGTAACACACCCACAGTCCATTCAAACACTTCCCGACCCTGCCGCTGGCTGCCCCGCCAGGTCCAAAGTTTCAAATCTGTGCCCGCTTTGTATGTTTATGGTGTTACCTGCTTCAGTTGTTCACACCGAACTAAGCAGTGTTGTGTTATCACCCCAAATACTGTATGGAGGTTAGCCTCGTATCCCTCTTTCAGTTTTACTTTCACACTCTGAATGTAAGAGGCTATTCCCATTGAAGAGTGTTCAATTCACATTAGCAATGGGAATGTCACGAGGTGAGAGACAGTCCGGGACATTCTTGTTTCGCAGTTAAAATGTACCGTAAATGTCACAGTAGCCACTAGCCAGTAGGCCAGCTAAGCATGCAAACTATTCACCTAGCTAACGTTATGCAAGCAACCTTTCATGCATCTACCGTATTCAACTCTTGATTAATGTGATAAAAACATATTACACTCTTCAATAATGCAACAATTCACAAGCATGTGCCAACATTTCAATGGAATATTTTCTCATCATCCACATTTAATTTAGCTGCAAGACAAATAGCCAATGGCACAGCTGCTAGCTAGCTAACGTTAGCTAACATCAAGTAGGCCAAACTTCAGCATAGCAAAAATGTACGTTTACATCTCTAATACGAATATAAAAGTACAGTAACTGTATCGGTGTCATTCATATTATACAGAGCTAGGTAGCAAGATTAACAAAATGTCTACATTCTCCTCACACATAGCTGCGCTGTGTTATGCATGATAGTTTATCTATGTTTCCATACTCAATGTTACCGGGTAGCTTATACAAAATGCTGCCGTAGTTGAAAAATCCAACCTGCTCTTGGCTATACTTTCTTTGTTCTCGATTTGGGGAAAAGGTTATACAAATGTATGTGTTCAGTTGCAAGTGGTGCAACAAATTTGAGGTGGCGTTCAAGATGTGAGAAATTCGCAAGTTTTAAAGTAAGTCAATTTGAAAAGAGCCTCATTCTCTAATTCTTCTGTTTGAAAGTAGATTTTGTGAGCTTAGTGGTTGGTTATAGTTGATAAAGCAATAGGAAACATAGATGGTGCCACTGATGCAGTGTTCTTAATTAGTTGTGTGACTGAAGAAACTCAGTAGCCCTTGTGACGTGCACATGCCCATGGCACGTGCACATGCCCATGGCACTGGCAGGGAGGCCCCTTTCATTAGGTAGATAGGTCTGAGCCTAGGACACACACAATGCCGGGAGATGATGCCAGTATCGCATTATTCATTAGTACCGTGGCAAGGAAACACAACACGAAGCGGATTTAACTGCTTTAGGAAAACTACCTTAATGTTGGAAACATGTTTTCATCCAGAGTCTTATTTTCCAAGCGAAAGCACACACTATTTGACATGCAGCAGGTTTTTAAATAACCAAAGAGTTTGGTCTGCTTCGTGTTTTAATTTTTACACACACACACTAGGCTAATGAGTAACAGAGCTGTGTGTGTTCAGACCAGCGACTCGCCTTCAATATGAGTAGACTCACCAAGCCACATGGAAACTCAAAGGTTTCCTGTGTAAAGTTTTGCCATTTTCAGTTAACTTTTTCGCTTTGTATTGAACGTTTAGAGTCAGATCCATGTGGTTGAGAGTCAACACTATAGGGCTTGATGGAGCAGGGTTCATATCTCTCTCCCCTGGTCTCTACAGAGGTTTCTGTCTGATCTAATAAATGATGGCCAGTGGAGGGGTGGAGAGATGTCTTCCCAGGTCCTGCTCCAACCCTGCTGTGGGAGTCTAGAGGTGGGGGGGGTTCACCACCCCTCCCTTCCCTCCTGACCAAGAATCAAGAACAGATGTGTTGTCTTTGCCTGGCCTGCCCTGTGGTCATCTGCCTCCCCTGTAGCCTACATATGTATAGTAGGGAGAAATGTGGGGGAGGTGGCTGGTGGTGTTTGATACTATAAAGCCCCTCCAAGCGCCAGCTCCCTGAAGGCCTGTTTTAAGATTTCCGGGCCGTGCTAACAGAAACGGTTAGCTTTGGTAATGCATTAGGCCTCTCACTTTAGATTAGCCTCGTCTGGTGTTTTGTTTTCTAACTAAGTCACTCCAGGCCATGTCCTGGTTCACTAACCCCTCGGCACTCTGACCGCTAATGTCTAATTTCCCCTCAATCAGGCAGTTCTTGTTTAACACAGATATCACTGCCTCGTGTGTATGTATGTATGTGTGTGCTCGCAATGAATCTACTCTCCATTTGTTTCAGACGACTGATCGTATTAGTCCCAGTTGGGTTCTGTCCTTAACTCTGTGTGAAAGCAGTTAGCTAAAGAGTAAACTCACTTTGTCAAGCTGGATGGTTGTGTTCTGTTACTGCCCCCAGGCCAGCAGTGCTGCTGGTTGCTTGTCTTCTGATGTGTTATTATAGTTTGGTTGATCTGCTATGCAGTATGCTGATTACCATATATTAATGTAGATCGATCAGTGTCGTTGACATTTAACCTCAGGTTCCCATCAACCATTGCACAGATCTGTTTTGTACTTTACCATGATTCAATATTGACCCTGACGTTTGATCTAGGTTAATCCATGGCAATCCGCATTGCAAACCAACCAAACACCCTTTAGCTACCATTGAATGATCATGCAGCTCTCTGGTTGTAGGTCTCTCCCTCCTTCCCTACCAACCGCTCACCCCCTCAGGGTGTGCATGTTAGTACAGTAAGGGCTGGACGATGTGATATGATCACACAATTGACCATTGAAAAGAAGTTATGATCACACAAACATGCCCAGAAGGCCTGGCTAGATAAGATATGGTGAGCGTTGCAGACTAGCCTGTTGTATGTGTGAGCCGCCATCTGAGAAAAACACTATGTAGGGAATAGTGTGCCATTTGGGTTGCAGTCAAAGAAGTTGTAGTTAGATCAATCCTCAGCAGGATGTTGCTGCAGGAGGGTAGTATAGAGCACCCCACAGCTTTGGAACCACTAATCTAAGGCACCAATCGTCTCTGTGTGTGTGTATTCGTCACACAGGAAATTCATTTGATATTGAGTTAAACTGAAATCAGTTTCAAAGCTTTGCCAAACACAGCTCAAAACTGACAAGCTTATAGAAAGCATGGCCTAGAAGGCAGTGTTACAGTCCGCCACACCAACCCCCAACTATACAGTACAACCTGGCAACTGGACCAAAAAGTATTATTTCCTTACCTTTCATCTATGCTGTTATAAAATATTTGAGTCTTGTACCTTAAGGATTGATAATACGTTTAAAACACCAGTTTACAAGTGAAAAGACCAGCCATTTTGTGTGTGTGTTTGTAGAATGAATGTGTGAGACTATTTCTGCGTGTCACAAGGGATGGGGTACTCCTGGTGGCATCCAAACCAGGATTAACAATAACTGCCAGATCTAATACTGGTTTAATACATATACCAGCTTAGCCTGGATTTCAGTCTAAACCTAAAGCATGTCTCACATTTGCTTGCTTAAGCCACCCAGACTGTTCTGGCAGTGCCCCAATTTCATCCAGGAATGGGAGACGGATGTGAAGATATTATGATGACTCTCATCCCATTGAGCCCCATACACAGTACTACACACTGTAGGTCAGAGACAGCAGGCAGGGCCCCTATTCACTCACAGGGATCATCTCTGTGTCTGCATCCCCCGACTCCCCCCTTATATACTCTCCCCAAATTAGATTAGCTCCCAAATAACAATCTCTGTGCGCTGCACCATAAAGCGTCCTACCAAAACCTGGACAATGGGGACACGGGGGGGAGGGGTGACATTTTTTGGTTCCCTCCTCCTCACCCCGGCTATTGTCTGGAGAGTCAGGGCACTCCACCCCACCCCCACCTCACTGTAACATGACTCCTTCATTCTCAGATGTGTTACAGGAGAACTGTGTTGTCAGTCAGGACACAGCTCTCAGGTCCTGCTGTATTATGCCTCAAGTACCTTCTATCCATCACCTGTGCTTTGTGTAGTTTGGTATGTGTGGTGCTCCTATAACCCTGCAAATGGACCTATACATGGCACAGGCATACATCTTTTGAATGCAGCCTAGTCTAGCTTGCAAAGGCATTAAGCAGATGGTTTTTGGCTTCTGTCTGTCTAGATTGGGCAGTGTAGAGTCCATTGCACTGCATTGCTGCTGAGGCTGGGGTTGAGGCATGGGGTACTCTGATTTGGCCTCCCGGCTCTCCTCTTTTCTATTTTCCCAGAGGTGTCCAGTTTCTTTACTGTTCACTGTTAGCTATGGTATTCAGCTGTAAAGCTCTAGAGACTAGCACAAGAGCCACAGGCATTCCCATTCTCCTTTCTTTTCTTCTCTCATCTCTCCTTTCGTCCTATTCCTTTTCCTACCTAGCACACTTGTTTCCTACGTAGCACACTCTTGCTCGCTCTCACTCTCTCTGTCCTCAAGTATTTTCCTGTCTTTTGTTGTTACATCTGAAGCCTGGATGTGTGTGGCTCCCCACCCCCCAGTGCAGGAAACCCCCTCCTGAGACCGCTGCCATGGGAAACAAAAACAAAGCCTCTGACTTTAATTTTGAGCTCTTGACATTCTCTCACTGATGCCTGTGCCCTAGATGCGGAGCACCATTCCCAGTCCTAGTGTTTTGGCCATTCTGACCTTTGGCTGGCGTGTCGTTTACCTGTATGTGGTGGTTGCCCTGTGGTTCAGTGGCTTATCAGCAGAGGAAAGGCTGACCTTTGTTTACGCTGACCCTCAACACGGAGGCCCCTCAGAGGTGTGTGCTTAGTCCCCTCCTGTACTCCCTGTTTACCCACGACTGCGTGGCCACGCACGACTCCAACACCAACTTTGCTGATGACACGACGATGGTGGGCCTGATCACCAACTAGACCTGGCAGTGTGGTGCCAGGACAACATCTCCCTCAATGTGGGCAAGTCAACTGAGCTTATCGCGGGCTACAGGAAACTGGGGGCCAAACACGCCCCCATTCACATCAACAGGGCTGTAGTGGAGCGGGTCGAGAGCTTCACTTTCCTCGGTGTCCACATCGCTAAGGACCTATAATTGTCCAAACACACCAAGACAGTCATGAAAAGAGCACAACAGTGCCCCCCCCCCCCCCCCAGGAGGCTGGAAAGATTTGGCATGGGCCCTCTGATCCTCAAAGTTCTACAGCTGCACCATTGAGAGCATCTTGACAGGCTGCATCACCGCTTGGTTTGGCTACTTCTCGGCGTCTGACCGCAAGGCGCTACAGAGGGTAGTGCGTAGAGGTCGACCGATTAATCGGCATGGCGATTTTTAATTAGGGCCGATTTCAAGTTTTCATAACAATCGGTAATCGTCGTTTTGGGACACCGATTATGGCCGATTACATTGCACTCCACGAGGAGACTGTGTGGCAGGCTGACTACCTGTTATGCGAGTGCAGCAAGGAGCCAAGGTAAGGTGCTAGCTAGCATTAAACTTATCTTCTTAAAAAACAATCAATCTTAACATAGTCACTAGTTAACTACACATGGTTGATGATATTACTAGTTTATCCTCTTTGGGATAGGGGGCAGTATTTTCACGTCCGGATGAAAAGTGTGCCCAAAGTAAACTGCCTGCTACTCAGGCCCAGAAGCTAGGATATGCATATAATTGGTAGATTTGGATAGAAAACACTAAAGTTTCTAAAACTGTTAAAAGTATGTCTGAGTATAACAGAAATTATTTGGCATGCGAAACCGAGGGCAAACCATCCAGGGGGGGGGGGAATTGAGGTGACTGTTTTCTATGGGAATCTAGATTTGAGGCACCTGGTTGCAGTTCCTATGGCTTCCACTAGATATCAACAGTCTTTAGAAATTGGTTGATGTTTTTCCTTTGAGAAATGAAGAAGTACGGCTGTTCAGAATGAGTGTCAAGCCAAGTGTACTCTTTTGTTTGGTGCGTGCTCCAGGTCACGTGCTCCACGTTGATTTTATCCACTATTGAACACAGTATATTCCGTCTTAAATTTTATAGATTATTTATGTTTTAGGATACCTAAGGATGGATTAGGAAAGTTGTTTGGAACAAGTTTACAGGTAACTTATTAGATAATTTGTAGTCATGTTGGGCGAGTTGGAACCGGTGTTTTTCTGAATCAAACGTGCCAAATAAATTGACATTTTGGGGATATTAAAAGGAGTTTATCGAACAAAAGGACCATTTGTGATGTTTCTGAGACATATTGGAGTGCCAACAGAAGATCTTCAAAGGTAAGGCATGAATTATATCGTTATTTCTGACTTTGTTGTCGCACCTGCTTGGTTGAAATATGATTTTCATGTGTTTGTATGGTGGGGTGCTGTCATCAGATAATCGCATGGTTTGCTTTCGCCATAAAGCCTTTTTGAAATCTGACATCGTGGCTGGATTAACAATAAGTTAAGCTTTAATTTGGTATATTGCACTTGTGATTTTATGAAAGTTAAATATTTCAAATTTATTTTGTGCTCTGCAATTTCACCGGATGTCGTCGAAACGTTCTGCTCGCAAAACGTCTAGCCGTAACAGGTTATCGTGCGTGTCCTGCGTTGCATATAATCCATGCGGTGTGTGTTAATTTAATATATCATTGAATCACAGCCTACTTCGCCAAACAGGTGATTTAACAAGCGCATTTGCGAAAAAAGCATTCGTTGCACCAATGTGTACCTAACCATAAATGCCTTTCTTAAAATCGATACACAAGTATATATTTTTAAACCTGCATATTTAGTTAATATTGCCTGCTAACATGAATTTCTTTTAACTAGGGAAATTGTGTCACTTGCGTTGTGTGCAAGCAGAGTCAGGGTATATGCAGCAGTTTGGGCCGCCTGGCTCGTTACGAACTGTGTGAAGACCATTTCTTCCTAACGAAGACCATAATTAATTTGCCAGAATTTTACATTATGAAATAACATTTAAGGTTGTGCAATGTAACAGCAATATTTATACTTATGGATGCCACCCGTTATAAAATATGAAATGGTTCCGTATTTCACTGAAAGAATAAACTTTTCGTTTTCGAAATGATAGTTTCCGGATTTGACCATATTAATGACCTAAGGCTCGTATTTCTGTGTTATTATAATTAAGTCTATGATTTGATAGAACAGTCTGACTGAGCGGTGGTATGCAGCAGTAGGCCCGTAAGCATTCATTCAAACAGCACTTTTGTGCATTTGCCAGCAGCTCTTCGCTGTGCTTCAAGCATTGCGCTGCTTATGACTTCAAGCCTATCAACTCCCGAGATTAGGCTGGCAAATAGTATAGAGAGGAATAGTCCTATAATAACTACAACCTAAAACGTCTTACCTGTGAATATTGAAGACTCAGGTTTAAAGGAACCACCAGCTTTCATATGTTCTCATGTTCTGAGCAAGGAACTTAAACGTTAGCTTTTTTACATGGCACATATTGCACTTTTACTTTACATTTACATTTTTACATTTTAGTCATTTAGCAGACGCTCTTATCCAGAGCGACTTACAGTAGAGTGCATACATTTTATTACATTTTTACATACTGAGACAAGGAAATCCCTACCGGCCAAACCCTCCCTACCGGCCAAACCCTCCCTAAACCGGACGACGCTTTGCCAATTGTGCGTCGCCCCACGGATCTCCCGGTTGCGGCCGGCTGCGACAGAGCCTGGGCGCGAACCCAGCCCAGCCTGGGCGCGAACCCAGAGACTCTGGTGGTGCAGCTAGCACTGCGATGCAGTGCCCTAGACCACTGCGCTACACTTTCTTCTCCAAAACTTTGTTTTTGCATTATTTAAACAAATTGAACATGTTTCATAATTTATTTGAGACTAAATTGATTTTATTCATGTATTATTTTAAGTTAAAATAAGTGTTCTTTCAGTATTGTTGTAATTGTCATTATTACAAATATATATATAAAAATTTGCCTTTTATTTTATTTTATTTTTATCAGTATTTGGTCCTCCAATAATCGGTATCGGCGTTAAAATCATAATCGGTCAACATCTAGTAGTGCGTATGGCCCAGTGCATCACGGGAGTCGAATTCCCTGCCGTCCAGGTTCTCTATACCAGGCGGTGTCAGATGAAGGCCCCAAAAGTTGTCAAAGCTTCCAGCCACCCATGTCATAGACTATCTCTCTAGTACCGCACGGCAAACAGTACCGCAGCGCTAAGTCTCGAAGACCAAAAGGCTCGTGAACAGCTTCTACTCCCAAGCCATAAGACTGCTAAATAGTTTACCCGGACTATCTGCATTGACCTTTTTTTTTGCACTAACTCTTTTTGACTCTATGCACACACATTGGACTCTACTTACATTGACACTTCAACACAAACTCTCACACAACACGTGCACACAGGCACACATTCGCCACACACACACTTCCACACTCATCACATATGCTGCCACATACGCTGAGTAAACCTTGTGCTAGGGACTATAAACACAATGCCACATGTCTGAAGTGTTGAGGGAGTGTGCAATTGGCATGCTGACTGCAGGAATGCCCACCAAAGCTGTTGCTGGGGAATTGAATGTTAATTTCTCTACCATAAGCTGCCTCCAATGTTGTTTTAGAAAATGTGGCAGTACGTCCAACCGGCCTCACATAAGACAAATGGTGGTCACACCAGATACTGACTGGTTTTCTGATCCACGCCCCTACTTAAAAAAATAAATAAGAAATATCTGTGACCAACAGATGCATATCTGTATTCCCAGTCATGTGAAATCCATAGATTAGGGCATAATGAATCCATTTCAATTGCCTGAATACCTTATATGAACTGTAACTATGTAAAATCTTTGAAATTGTAGCATGTTATGTTTATTTTTTACATTTACGTTTAGGTCATTTAGCAGACGCTCTTATCCTGAGTGACTTACAAGAGCAATTAGGGTTAAGTGCCTTGCTCAAGGGCTTGGGGATTCAATCCAGCGACCTTTTCGGTTACTGGCCAACGCTCTTAACCGCTAGGCTACCTGCCGCCCATAGAGACCACTGACTCATAGCCTACATGGAGACCACTGAAGCGTTCCACTCCACTTATCTTCTGGTGATATGACATTCTGCACTACTAGATTCCATAATCTCTCGACTGTGTGGTGGCTTGTTGGTTTTAAAGACAGCTTTGTCACTGTGTGAATGAGGTTCTTAGTAGTCTACATGAACTCAGCAAAAAAAGAAACGTCCCTTTTTCCGGACCCTGTCTTTCAAAGATAATTCATAAAAATCCAAATAACTTCACAGATATTAATTGTAAAGGGTTTAAATACTGTTTCCCATGCTTGTTCAGTGAACCATAAACAATTAATGAACATGCACCTGCGGAACGGTTGTTAAGACACTAACATATTGCAGACGGTAGGCAATTAAGGTCACAGTTATGAAAACTTAGGACACTAAAGAGGTCTTTCTACTGACTCTAGAAAAACGCCAAAAGAAGATGCTCATCTGCGTGAACGTGTCTTAAGCATGCTGCAAGGAGGCATGAGGACTGCAGATGTGGCCTGGGCAATAAATTGCAATGTCCGTACTGTGAAACGCCTAAGACAGCGCTACAGGATGGACAGCTGATCTTCCTCGCAGTGGCAGACCACGTGTAACACCTGCACAGGATCGGTACATCCGAACATCACCTGTGGGACAGGTACTGGATGGCGGCAACAACAACTGCCCGAGTTAAACCAGGAACGCACAATCCCTCCATCAGTGCTCAGACTGTCCGCAATAGGCTGAGGGAGGCTGGACTGAGGGCTTGTAGGACTGTTATAAGGTAGATCCTCACCAGACATCATCCGCAACAACGTCGCCTATGGGCACAAAACCACCGTCGCTGGACCAGACAGGACTGGCAAAGAGTGCTCTTCACTGACGAGTCGCGGTTTTGTCTCACCAGGAGTGATGGTCGGATTCGTGTTTATCGTCGAAGGAATGAGCGTTACACCGAGGCCTGTACTCTGGAGCAAGATCGATTTGGAGAAGGAGGGTCCGTCATGGTCTGGGGCGGTGTGTCACAGCATCAAACTGAGCTTGTTGTCATTGCAGGCAATCTCAACGCTGTGCGTTACAGGGAAGACATCCTCCTCCCTCATGTTGTACTCTTCCTGCAGGCTCATCCTGACATGACCCTCCAACATGACAATGCCACCAGCCATACTGCTCGTTCTGTGCGTGATTTCCTGCAAGACAGGAATGTCAGTATTCTGCCATGGCCAGTGAAGACCCCGGATCTCAATCCCATTGAGCACGTCTGGGACCTGTTGGCTCAGAGGGTGAGGGCTAGGGCCATTCCCCCCCCACCCCCCCCCCCCAGAGGTGTCTGGGAATTAACCCCCCTTTGTTCAGGGACACATTATTCCACTTCTGTTAGTCTGTTCGGTTTGTCTCAGTTGTTGAATCTTATGTCCGTACAAATCTTTACACGTTAAGTTTCCTAAAAATAAATGCAGTTGACATTGAGAGGATGTTTCTTTTTTATTTTATTTACCCAAGACCCCCAGAGCACTGGGCCGTGCGCAACAGTGTGTCTCTAAAACGTTAATCCGATTTATTCGTGATGACCTCAGTAAGGAGGCCCCAAGAGCAGTCTGAGATGTGACGTACCCTCTCTAATCTAGATAGTTATGAAGCCCCTGGCTGATCTGAAATGTATGAAGAACCCCAGATCTGACTAATGTGGCAAACCCTCTCTAGTCTAGATCCAGCCAGTCCACATCCTGATTGACTGCATGATTGGCTGAGTTATTTCAGGCCACAGGCAGCCAGTGTGTGTGGGTGGGTTTTCTGTTTTTGGTATTGATCTCAGATTGCTAAAGGCGGCAGCATGCTTCCGTTCAGCTGGCGGCTAGCCAATCCGAACGCGTGTGCTCACACTCCCTTGAAAGACCTTAGCTTGAAAAAATTTGAGACGCTGTAGCCAGTGCTTTGAGACATACTTCCTCAAAGTAGTCCCAATTTATCTGAACTCGAGTTCTGTCATTAATTTTGATGTTTTTGTCGGAGATCTTAGTCGCGCAATTTTTCATCCAAGATGTTTGATGCAGTATTTCTCCAAAGAATGTGCATGAAAACGAGTCGAAGAATCCCTACTGTTGACCAATCACCGCCGAAGGGGTGTGAACTCTGGCTACTGACTTCGGCTTGCCTTAGGGCACACAATTTATTTTCTTAACAGCTGAAGAAACCCTTACCGAAGTCCAAAATGTCACAATGACTTCAAAATATATGCACAAACTGTTTCGGCTGGAAAGCATGTGGGCGATGTCTGTCTGCATTTAATTGCCATATGGGCGATTTCTGCCCTGACTGTGTTCGTTAACTGTATTTTGATAGGCATCTGTTTTACTTTAACACAACATTTGCTGCCAACCTGTCCTCTGTGGCACTGGGCCCAAACATTAGAGCAACATAATCAGGGCCATACACCCCATGGAGGGGTGACTTGGCTTCCTCTGTTCATAGCTTCAGGGGTCTGCTGCCACTGGACTATAGAAGCAACGATGCAGGCATTGACTGGTTTCCAGCAGCCAGGTTGCCCTAGGCTGTAGAGACGGGTGTACTGTACTCTGTAAAGGCACTAGACTAACATCAGCTCCAGCCCTGCTTGTACCCCATAGGGGCTTGGTCATCAAGTCACCCTATCCCAGTCAACCCATCCCTTATCACACCGACCCCCCCAGACCTCTACACCCTCCACTCAGGGACATGATCATGTCAACCCACTCTGTCCCTCAGACCGTCACAGCACACTCAGCAGAGGAGAATGGAACAGCTGGGGAGGGTTCCACTAGACTGCGTCCCCTCAATGGACGCTGGGGGGGGGGGGGGGGTAGGGGAGTTGAGGTGTCATTGTACTCAGTCAATAAAGGAGAGGAGAAGTGGGGGGCGGGGTTATCATGGTGGCAGGAATGCCTCTTTCCAGCCTGCTGTTGCATTCACACTGAATGAGGAGTTAGTAGGCCTTGTGGTGGGTGTATCGGCTCTGAGAGGGACATACCGTGGGATTTATCAAGTGTGGGGTCTCGGACATTGCTTCAGTCTTATTCTTTGTTTGTCTTTCTTTTCGACTGGGGTGTCCTTGTCCCAGGTCTTTTGGCAAGAAGCCTTAATGAGGTCTGGGCTATGAAATATGGCAGACAGCCCAAAATATTATTTTTATGTTTATGAATGATTTCACATTAATTTGTTACAGAGAAAAGTCTTTGAAATGTGAACAGCGGCGAACCTCCCAGTCAGCCTAGTGTTTGTTGCTGTCATGTGTCTGAGAGGCTGGGAAGACTAGGTACCCTATTTACTCACTCTGTCAAGTTTGAGCGTTTGTTTAATCCAGTGTTGAATAAGTTCTCGCTCTGTTCCTTCTTATTTTAGCCCCTTTGTCTTTTCAACTAATCACTCTGTCATCTCTGTTTTCTTAACAGTATATTTGTATCTGCACGGACAGTTATTCCCCATCTCTCAGCCTGTATGGTTTTATAAAGTGTATGTGATACTCTGTGGTTAGTGACTTAACTGTAGACTAGACGCCCAGGTGAGAAATAATTCAGCACCCTGTGACTAGAATTCTGAAGCTCTGATTGCAGCCACTGAAGCTCGGCTGATGCAATCAGTGCAGAGAGAAGCTTTCTGTATTATTTCAGAAGCATTCACAGAATGATATAGATGTTAAAATGTATAGATATGAGTGCTTACAGATGTGTAGTCAGTGCTGTGAGAGGAAGGCTGTCTTCCCCACAGGGAATATGGTGCAGGGGGTCAATTAGCAAGGGAGATGGGCCGCGTATATTGAGGGAATTTAATTGACAAGTTGTTTCTCTCTCACGTGTGTGCACACACACACACACAGGGGAGTGTGCTTAGCTGTGTTATTGATCATAGCCTGGGTCAGCGGTCAGACCAAGGGGGGCATAGGGTGTGCACTTTTTAAATGGGTTGCTGGTACATGATGAAATTCTCACTCACCAGGCTGTTCTATTCAACAATGACTATTGATCCACTCTGGGATTTTTACTGCACATCCACTCAACCAAAATTGAGATAAAAAAAAGATTGACATATCATTCTTTATTTGGTATGGAAATGGTATACACCTTACTGCACTTTTTTATACACTATTACATACCCTTTAAAAGTACATCTTAATTATATTGAAGGACCTGTGCCTTTTTTTGTGTGCATTTTTCATTCACTGTAATGTGACAAAAACAACCCAGGTAGCCAGTGTGTACCCTGTGATGGAGACAGGTACTAATCTGTTTCCAGTGCAGCCTGGTAATATCTTCAGTTATTTTGCTGTTTGTGTAGGTAGGTAGGTAGGGTGGCAGGTAGCAGCAGTTGGGTGCAGGGTGTTGGTTTGGCACACTGCCAGACTGTTCCTAGTTGTGACACCCTCGAGGGTCTCCAGCTAGCTAATTGTGTCCCCAGGCTATTGCGGAGTTCTGCTGCACAAGACTACCAGTTAGCTGCTAGCATACACCTAAAAGAAAAGTCCCTTTTTCAGGACCCTGTCTCAAAGATAATTAGTAAAAATCCAAATAACTTCACAGATCTTCACTGTAAATGGTTTAAATACTGTTTCCCATGCTTGTTCAATGAACAATAAACAATTAATGAACATGCACCTGTGGAACGGTCGTTAAAACACTAACAGATTAGACGGTAGGCAATTTAAGGTCACAGTTATGAAAAATTAGGACACTAAACAGGCCTTTTCTACTGACTCTGGAAAAATGCCAAAAGAAAGATGCCCAGGGTCCATGCTCATCTGCGTGAATGTGCCTTAGGCATGCTGCAAGGAGGCATGAGGACTGCAGATGTGGCCTGGGCACTACATTGCAATGTCCGTACTGTGAGACGCCTAAGACAGCGCTACCGGGAGACAAGGCGGACAGCTGATCGTCCTCGCAGTGGCAGACCACGTGTAATAACACCTGCACAGGATCGGTACATCCGAACATCACATCTGCGGGACAGGTACAGGATGGCAACAACAACTGCCCGAGTTACACCAGGAAGGCACAATCCCTCCATCAGTGCTCAGACTGTCCGCAATAGGCTGAGAGAGGCTGGACTGAGTGCTTGTAGGCCATGTTGTAAGGCAGGTCCTTACCAGACATCACCGGCAACAACGTTGCCTATGGGCACAAACCCACCTTATGCTGGACCAGACAGGACTGGCAAAAAGTGCTCTTCACTTGACGAGTCGTGGTTTTGTCTCACCAGGGGTGATGGTCAGAGTCGCGATTATCGTCAAAGGAATGCGCGTTACACCGAGGCCTGTACTCTGGAGCGGGATCGATTTGGAGATGGAGGGGCTGTCATGGTCTGGGGTGGTGTGTCACATCATCAGATTGCCTGCAATGAAAACAAGCTCAATCTTAACGCTGTGCGTTACAGGGAAGACATCCTCCTCCCTCATGTGGTACCCTTCCTGCAGGCTCATCCTGACATGACCCTCCAGCATGACAATGCCACCAGCCATACTGCTCGTTCTGTGCGTGATTTCCCGCAAGACAGTAATGTCAGTGTTCTGCCATGGCCAGAGACGAGCCCGGATCTCAATCCCATTGAGCACGTCTGGGACCTGTTGGATCGGAGGGTGAGGGCTAGGGAGAGATACTGTTACTTTTGACTCCCCCTTTTGTTCAGGGACACATTATTCCATTTCTGTTAGTCACATGTCTGTGGAACTTGTTCAGTTTGTCTCAGTTGTTGAATCTTATGTTCATACAAATAGTTACAAATGTTAAGTTTGCTGAAAATAAATGCAGTTGACAGTGAGAGGATGTTTTATTTTTTTGCTGAGTTTATAATGTGCTTGTGGGGCCTCATCCCATAGTACAAGAGCTTCATCCTTACTGTAGGGCTTCCCTAACGCAGCAGCACTGTTTATAGACTATAGTGTTGTCTTCTCCTCAGGAAAACTGTTTTGGGTGTGGTCTCTCTTCCTCTTATAATAACCTGGTCATGGAGCTCTGTCTATACAGCCCATTGTTTACAGTGTACAACTAAAATACAATACATTGGAATAGGAGGGAAGGGAATTCCTTTATTTTAAGTGCAATACCTAAATGTCTCTTGGATGAGATTGTCTCTGCTTTCTCCCAGTTACACAGTACACACATTAGTATGTACAGTTGAAGTCAGAAGTGTACATACACTTAGGTTGGAGTCATTAAAACTGTTTTTTCAACCACTCCACAAATTTCTTGTTAACAAACTATAGTTTTGGCAAGTCGGTTAGAACATCTACTTTGTGCAAGACACATGTAATTTTCCCAACAATTGTTTACAGACAGATTATTTCACTTATAATTCACTATCACAATTTCAGTGGGTCAGAAGTTTACATACACTAAGTTGACTGCCTTTAAACAGCTTGGAAATTCCAGAAAATGATGTCAAGCTTTAGAAGCTTCTGATAGGCTAATTTACATAATTTGAGTTAATTGGAGGTGTACCTGTGGATGTATATCAAGGCCTACCTTCAAACTCAGTGCCTCTTTGCTTGTCAACATGGGAAAATCAAAAGAAATCAGCTAAGATGTTGTATCCCTCCACAAGTCTGGTTCATCCTTGGGAGCAATTTCCAAATGCCTGACGGTACCACGTTCATCTGTACAAACCAGTAGAACGCAAGTATAAACATCATGGTACCACTTAGCCGTCATACCGCTCAGGAAGGAGACGCGTTCTGTCTCCTAGAGACGAACGAACTTTGGTGTGAAAAGTGCAAATCAATCCCAGAACAACAGCAAAGGACCTTGTGAAGATGCTGGAGGAAACGGGTCAAAAGTATCTATATTCACAGTAAAACAAGTCCTATATTGACATAACCTGAAAGACCGCTCAGCAAGGAGGAAGCCACTGCTCCAAAACCGCCATAAAAAAATAAAAAAGCCAGACTATGGTTTGCAACTGCACATGGGGACAAAGTGTACTTTTTAGAGAAATGTCCTCTGGTCTGATGAAACAAAAATAGAACTGTTTGGCCATAATGACCATCATTATGTTTGGAGGAAAAAGGGGGAGGCTTGCAAGCTTAAGAACACCATCCCAACCGTGAAGCACAGGGGTGGCAGCATCATGTGGTGTGGGTGCTTTGCTGCAGGAGGGGTGGTGCACTTCACAAAATAGATGGCATCATGAGGTAGGAAAATTATGTGGATATATTGAAGCAACATCTCAAGACATCAGTCAGGAAGTTAAAGCTTGGTCGCAAATGGTTCTTCCAAATGGACAATGACCCCAAGCATACTTCCAAAGTTGTGGCAAAGTGGCTTAAGGACAACAAAGTCAAGGTATTGGAGTGGCCATCACAAAGCCCTGACCTTAATCCTATAGAAAAGGTGTGGGCCGAACTGAAAAAGCATGTGTGAGCAAGGAGGCCTATAAACATGACTGTTACACCAGTAACACCTCCTCTGTCAGGAGGAATGGGCCACAATTCACCCAACTTCTTGTGGGAAGCTTGTGGAAGGCTACCCAAAACATTTGACCCAAGTTAAACAATTTAAAGGCAATGCTACCAAATACTAATTGAGTGCATGTACACTTCTGACCCACTGGGAATGTGACGAAAGAACTAAAAGCTGAAATAAATAATTCTCTCTACTACTTTTCTGACAATTCACATTCTTAAAATGATGTGTTGATCCTAAGACAGGGTATGTTTACTAGGATTAAATGTCAAGAATTGTGAACTGAGTTTAAATGTATTTGGCTAAAGTGTATGTAAACTTACGACTTCAACTGTATGGTGCTTTTGAAGCAGCCCTGGTGGAGTGGATGGAAGCAGGAGTCCTGCTGTTCCCATGGGCTGTCTGTGATTGGAAGAGAGAGGCTCTGTGATTGGAAGAGAGAGGCTCTGTGATTGGAAGAGAGAGGCTCTGTGATTGGAAGAGAGAGGCTCTGTGATTGGAAGAGAGAGGCTCTGTGATTGGAAGAGAGATGCCTGGGGGAACATTCTCTGACTGTTACTGTGTCGAGCCCAGCACTGGTCGGAGCTACCTAGCCTGTCTCTGCTGTCTCCTTGATCTTGTTTGGTTGGGGAGGAGGAGAGGAGGCTGAAGCTTTTGCTTTTGTCTCAACCTTTCACTTGTGCTTGCTTTCACTTGCTGACTCGTCTCACTCCTAATGACGTACATGTAGAATTTGAAACACTTGGTCTACAGCTTCTCCATCAGCTTAATGTGAATAGCCTATCGGTCTCCAAATAACCATCATATGTATTTATAAAGCCCTTCTTACATCAGCAGATATCTCAAAGTGCTGTACAGAAACTCAGCCTAAAACCCCAAACAGCAAGCAATGCAGGTGTAGAAGCACCATCAAGCCAAAGGTCCAGAAAAACAAACAAAAACACGTGGCCTATGGATGTCCTAGATTGCACAGCTCTGTATTGTTCTGCATAGCAACAGAGGAAGAGGAAATAAGGCCCAGGCAAAATTATTTGATTTTTTTCCAAATTTCTGGCCAGTGATCTTTCTTTGACCCTCTGGTCCCAACACATCTTCAAAGCCATTCCTCCCAATGATGGTTCCATTATGTTACTGAGCTGTAGATGATGATCATGAAGTCATTTTCTTTCTCCTCCCCACTTCCCTGTTTAAACAAAGGTAGATTTTACAGTTGAGGAGATGGCTGTTGTCAAGGGACACGTCTACCTATTGCACAATACACACCTGCGCACACGAAGGGATGAGGTCAGCCAAAAACTATTTTTGTTTTTGTACTGAAGGAGTTACCATTGTTGGGTGGGTAATGGAGAGAGGGTAGGAGAGGAGAGATTTGACTCCAGTACCTGAACATGACCTCACCTGTTCCTGCAGGCTGAAATCGATCTGCACTAATCAATAATGTAAACCAGACAACTTAGTGTGTCCCAGCCTGTTTTCCACTAACATGGCTGATAAACCAGTGTTGTGTTCAGTTGGGCCTACCATAGCATCTCCATCACCCTTTTAAACGGTAAACTGAAAATATATATATTTTCTGATTGGACAAGTCCAGGTAGTCCCTCCCTCCCTGTTTGTCATTTCAATTATAATTTTTATTTTATTTGTGCCTAATGATTATGACCCAGTACTGGAAAAACAAGGCAAATATCTCCATCAATAAGGTCTAATTAGAGCCTTGAAGGCACCATCTGCCTGGCTGTTGTCATGTTTAATTTACACTGGTTTGGTTTCTGTTATGCTGATTGAGATGATTTGGACTAGCTGACAGCAGGAGTTGACCAGGCAAAGAGATTATGCTTTCTAAATGACACCCTATTCTCTTTATAGTGCGCTACATTTGACCAGAGCCTAGTCAAAAGTAGTGCACTATAAAGGGAATATGGTGCCATTTGGGTTGTAGACAGAGATAGCTAGGGAACTCTATTTAGCTATGCATCATAGCCAACACCTGCAGCTACTGTTAGTGTCCTCACTGGCCCGTCCTCCAGGGGGTAAACCGATAGGCTGCCGTTCTCCCTCAAGTTCCTCTCGATGATCACCTGCCTGCTGAAACAACATGATGGCTTGAGCCTGTAACACCCTGTAACACCTCTACAAAGCCCCAGTGCTAGCCATATTATACAAATATTGTAATGGGAAATTGTTTAATGATGTTGCTTCCCTAAATTGATCTATTTAAATATTAATAGGTGTTTTCTAAAAAGGCCTGGGGGTGTGATGGATAGAACGTAAGCCTGTGTTTGAATATTGATGAGGTGTAACAGAATAACAGACATATGGGGCCCTCTAGTCAGACAGTCTGTTTTTTATGGCCATAAGAGGCTCCAGTCCAGATGCACCATGCTTATTTACTAATGTTGCACCCAAACCCAAGCATCTGTTAATAACAGAGAAGTAGTAAAGTCTTGCTCAATAAAGATGTTGATTAAATAAGGCAGAGTTCCCACAGTTACAAAACATGCTAGAGTGATCCCTATCCACAAGAATGGCCGAACAACCAACAAGGTTAACTATAGATGTGTCTATTTTGAGTGTGCTGTCTAAAGTGCTGGG
Organism: Salvelinus alpinus; assembly: GCF_045679555.1. NCBI lineage: Eukaryota > Metazoa > Chordata > Actinopteri > Salmoniformes > Salmonidae > Salvelinus > Salvelinus alpinus. The sequence continues at coordinate 13,091,011 of NC_092110.1, read as the reverse complement.
AAAAGTAATTTATGAACAGAGGAATAGATCAAGACTAATATTCTTGGTCTGGTTTTAGAAAGTCCCACTCCACTGACACATCTATTGTTTTTAACATACTTTATTAGGGGAGGCGTGAGTGAGGGGGTCAGAACAGCAGGTCCGGGACAAGATGGCATGACCTGTGAACAGGTTAGGGTTCCATAGCTGCAGGCAAAACACCAGAAACTGGATCAGCAGCACAACCAGATGGACTGGGGACAGGAACAGCCAGGAGTCATCAGGTCATGTTGTCTTGAGGCATGGTCCTAGGGCTCAGGTCCACCGGGAGGGGAGAGAAGGAAAGTGTGAGATGGGAGAATTAGAGTAGAGTACCTAAGATTACACAGGACATCAGATAAGACATGAGAATTGCACCAGATATGACAGACTGACTCTAGCCCCCCGGCATATAGACTATTGCAGCATAGATACTGGAGACGGGAGATCGGGGAACACTGTGGCCCTGTCCGGGACAGGGCCAACCAGGCAAGATATAAACCCAACCACTGCCAAATCACTTTCTCCACACCACTAAAGGGATATCAACAGACCACTAACTTACTACCCTGAGACAAGGCTGAGTATAGCCCACGTAGATCTCCCCCACTATATGAGCCCGAGGACAGGAAGGGCAAGCCAATGATTGAGCCCCCGTAATAGGGTCAGAGGCAGAGAATCCCAGTGGAGAGAGGGGAGACGGCAAAGGTGGTTCGTCACTCCAGTGCCTTACCATTCACCTGCACACCCCTGGGCCAGACTACACTCAATTATAGGACCTACTGAGAGATGTCTTCAGTAAAGACTTAAAGGTTGAGACTGACATGGATCTCACGTGGATCGGCAGACCATTCCACAAAAATGTACCTCTATAGTCAAAATATCTGCCTCCAGCTGTTTGCTTAGAAATTTTAGGAATAATAACGAGGCCTGTGTGTTGTGACCGTAACGTACGTGTAGCTATGTACTGCAGAACCAAATTGGTGAGAGGGATAGGAGCAAGTCCATAATTTGTACGTTAATTTGTAGAACTAGCGTCACTGTTTTGTTTTACTTTTAAACATTTGCTGCCATCCACTTCCTTATGTCTGGAACACAGGCTTCCAGGGTAGGCAATTTTGGGGCTTCACCATGTTTGATCGAAATGTACTGCTTGTGTGTCATCCGCATAGCAGTGAATGTTGACATTGTGTTTCCGAATGACATTACCAAGCGGGAAGATAGAGAACAGTAGTGGTCTTAGAATGGAACCTTGAGGAGTACCGAATCTTTCCATTGATTTGTCAGGGGACAAGCCATCCACAGAGACTAACTGATATATTTCTGACAGATCAGATCTGAACTTGTCCGCGTAAACCAAATGTGGTTTCCAATCCCTCCAAAAGAATGTTGGGCTCGATTGGTGTCGAATGCAGGACTAAGGTCTAGGAGCATGAAGATACACACGTTAACAATATGAAATCAGCCTGCTCTCGTAATTGATTTTCTATGCAGATGACTGCTCTACTGGTGTCCCATAAGAACAAAGCCTCAGTGGAAAAGATCTTTAGTGCAGAGTTATCCAATATCAGTAAATTCCTTTCAGAAAACCTTTCTCTGCATATTGGAAAAGATAGAATCCAGAGTAAAGCTTGAAGGTCCCCTGGTTTTAGTGTCCACGTGGGCAACTCAGTGGTTACACAAAAAACCTTGGTCAGCTACCTTGGGTGTGAATTGGTTGGGTACTTGACTGGTGACACTATGGCCGTGAAGGTTTTGACAAAGTAAACCACAAAATTCTATTCCAATCTCGGACCTCAAAATATCTTGATAGTGACAGCCTAATGACACTGACAGGTGCGCTAGTTCAGTATCACTTTTATGCGTGCACATCATGGTTCACCAGCATCCCTAAACAGCTAAAAAATAAGCTACAGACCAGCCAAAACAAGCTGGTGGAAACTGTGCTTAACTCCCTCCTCGTACTCATCGAAGGTCGAGCATTTTAAACAGCTAGTCTGGCTATCTGTAGAGAAAAGGGTAGAGTATCTTGTAAGATCACCTTTTTTATATACTGTCACGGTTGAGTGGAACAAACTACCACAGCAACTCAAAGCCATGCCGAGCATAACTTCATTTTAAAATAATGTAAAAATCTGGCTAATCAAGGAATAGAACAATTGTTTCATGTCTGGATCTATGTCATGTGTCTCTATGTTTATCTATTTGCACCATGGAATTTATGGACTACCAGGGGAACTAAGGACAAGCAACACCTGGTGACATTTTCACTGAGCTGCTGCTAGTGTAAGATGAGGAGCCTAGCAGGCAGTTAGACTCGGCTCTGTTCTGCTGTTTCTTTACCGATCTTGTGCTCTGGCTTTCTAGTTCAGTGCATTTGAAACAGAGACGTGGGGGGTGTTTTTTGTGTTAGAGGTTTCTCAGGATGACGTGGGTAACAAATGGAATGTCCAACGGTTTTCACCTGACAATAGAGCTGTAGCTAGGCTGGGGCCTCTGCCAAGGGTCTGCTGCAATAGAAGGGAGGGAGAGTGAAAGTAGTCATTACCCCACACCACCACCATCCAGCCCCTCTATACAGAAGGCCCCTCCCTTGTAGTGGCGGCAGGCCCTTTGATTCTCCCCCAGGCCTGTCTATTCTAATGCCTCCAGAGTCCAGTGAAACCTGTATGGGAAAGGAGGGAAAGAGAAGGAGTAAAGATGTCATAGTAACTTCTGTGCTAATGCTCTCTTGCTATCGCTCTCTTTTTCTCTCGCACTCTCTCTCTCAGAATGAGGCTAACCTGACCCTAATCTTTCAGTTTTCCCTTTTTACATATCCTGCAGTATTACCTGAAGACAGTTAAATTCTCCAACGAGTCACGTTGTTCACTTTACTACAAGGAGTTGTTTGAAGCATGTGCCTGGGGTTTACAGCAATAACCATTACAGGTGACCTACCCGTGTCAAGTTGTGTGGGTGTAATGTTTTCTATGTAGGTGTGTGTTTGAACGAGGAGCTAAGGTCATTTGGACGTGTTGGGTCTGGTTTACTGTGTCTGTGTGATGTGTTATAGCTTGTTACCAAGGTGTCCATTGTTCCTCTGGTCCATTCTCTCACACAGACAAACATTGAGCATTCCATTTGTTACCCATGTGAGTGACAAACGAGAGAACAAACAGTATGTACATGCATGCACGTGTTGTATGTATGTGATTGTGTTCCTTCCTGATTCCCAACAAAAAATGTTTTGTGTGTTATTACAACCCTGCCCATATTCTCTCTCACTAGGAGATTGTTACAGCTGGGCAATGCATTGGTTACTGTATGAACTCCCCTCCTCCCCAAACGTGTTCTCTACAAACTGAAAATGGTCCTTTCCATCAATATTTCCTGTCTGTGTTTAATACGTTTCCCTTTCCCACCTTGCTGTGGGTCTCTGTTCAAGCTCTGTTAGCGACTTCACCCTTCAAATTCATGCCAGTGGAAGCTTCCTGTTCTGTTCTAGCTGAAGTCTGTGGCTTTATTAGTTAGCCTAGTTAACCCCTGCACTGCGTTTCAAGTCGACAGTACTTCTGCTGCAATGGTTTCCTTCCTCTGGTCCTGCTCTTACTTAATCCGGTATGTTCTCCTCTGTGTTTTCAGGACAGTCTCCAGCAGCTCATCCTGATGACCCTGCCTAATGTGCTGACCATCGCGAAGGACCCCCTCTCAGGTACTGTGGTGCTCATTCTCTTGTTCACAAACTCACAACAAGCCTCGGGTAGCTACGCCTCTAAATCCAGTTGGCTAGCTGGCTAGTGCAATATTTAAGTTAGGGGTCCCCATCTCTTGTTCACACTCACAATAAGTGCTTACAAATGCCTTTACGTATTCCCTTGTAATCTCGGTCCAGATACTGTTCTGAATGAGGGCCTGTTGGGGTGGAAAGGATGCACATGTTGTGGCCTTTTACTGGAGTCAGTCAGGAAGTGGGAAAGGCAGGAAAAGTCCTTTGGAGCCCTTCTATCTATAGGAGGCTAATCAGGCCATGGAGAGTGCTGAGTGTGTGGGCTCTCCGGCCTGGTGTCGACAACCTCGCCAGCATAGACCTGATATGGCTAGATGTGGCTATGGAGACCGTCAGACCTTATATAGTGGGTGTGAAAGGTCAGAGAGGGCTGCTGTCCGCAAGATACAGGTATAGCTGGGGATAGTTCACCTAAGGCTACTATGGTATATTGAGCCTTGATGGGACCATCTAGTCTGATTAGTAACAACTAAACTTTTATGAGAAGGAAGAGTTGTTTTTGTTTCCTCATCTAATTTTAATCTCTGAACCCAGAACCGTATATTGTGTACACTACTCTGTCATGAGTTTAAATCTAGCTAGTGTGGTTTATTCCGACTCTGTCCCATATGACTTTTTTGAAACTCCACCTAGCTAGATGACTCCATAAAGCTAATACCCCGTAGTTTACACATACTCTATGTAGTTCATGTATGTACTTGCCGTGCGGTACAGTATGCATGAATGAATAAAAGGAACACCAGACCAGTTATTTCTATGGCTTTTGTAACTGCTGGCGTGAGAGTAGAGTATCTCCAGGATAATGACGTCATGTTTGAAGTGTTCAGCTTCACTGCCAGACAATGTTGTTCCTTCTCCTCCCGGTGGCTAGGCCTTTCATGGGTTGGGCCACTACCATGCCGCTCGCACGCTTGTTTTGCATGTTGGTTCCTGCAACTGTCTGTCAAACACACAAATAACTTATCAGGACCCATGTGGCTTAATTTTTTATTTTCCTTTCGGGAGCCAAGTTATCTTGATCTAGGCCTCTTGATTGGTTCCGTATGAAAACGTGTTTAGCAATCAAGGACAATAGTGGTCTAACATTGAATGGTGGAGTTGTTGGGAGGCTTTAGCTGTAAGCCAGCCTTGGTATGTGAACTGAATCTCAATATTGGTTAATGGGGTATGTGTTAATATTATTGTGTGTGGATTGACGCGTTATGTTTGTATTGAATGGCCTTAGGAAGTTAGCTTTTCCATGACTTCCTATGTTAAGTGTAGATTAGAAACAGTGAAAAGCTCCTCTCAGGGTTACAGCACTGCCTGCCCTGTGTACCTCTTTTGTCTTTTTAGTTGGTCTCAATGGAATAAGGGCAGAGCTGGGTCGCAGACAGGGTCTCCCTGGCAACAGTGTTGCCCTTTCCCCAGAGTGTTGATCAAGCTTTTTTTAAGTCCCTTCCAGGCCCAAGGGGATGGACACACACACACACACACACACACACACACACACACACACACACACACACAGCTGATCCCAGACAAACCCTGCACAAAACGACATGGTAAATACTTTTTTACAATCATGTGTCTTTCAAAAATTAAGGGCTTGCTACGTCCACAAAAACACACAAACATAATCCTGAGCTGTGTCAGATTTTAATGATTGACCCACTAACTGATGGCATCCTACCCATCAGTGATGGGAGAGATTTTCCAGCCCACTGGTGTAAGAACTGGGGGGATGGGAGAGGTCCACAAAACTGTCATTTGGGATTTGCTGCCTGCCTGGCAGGTTGACGTTTATTGGGATGACGCTTGTCATTTCCTTTATGATTGATGAGGATCTTCATATTGCAAATGGACGGTCCCTTACTGGACGTCTGCGAGTGTTTTATTAAAATAGGCCGAAGGCTTCAGGTCGTCCCCCTGGACGCGGTGTTCCGGGAAGTAAAAAATAAAATACGTTTCCTGGGCAATTGGTTTCCGCAATATCAAATTGTAATTAAAAAATTATTATTCTGCTCTTCCGGAATATTCCACCAGCTGGCTGTATATGGCAAATGGACATGGCCGTTTCTCGTAAACGGAAAAGACTTCAAACGAAACTCGGTGAGCACAGGGGTGGCCAAATGTACTTTTAGCCCAGAAACAAGATGGCATCGAGGCCACAACGCTCTTTGCGTTAATGCACATTTTGTGGGATTGAAGGTTGAAAACAGTAATACAGTGTTAATTTGACCGCTTCACGTCAAAGTACATAACCCTACGATGTAAGGAAAAATACAGTTGAAGTCGGAAGTTGACATACACCTTAGCCAAATATATTTAAACTCCGTTTTTCACAATCCTGACATTTAATCATTGTAAAAATTCCCTGTCTTAGGTCAGTTAGGATCACCACTTTATTTTAAGAAGGTGAAATGTCAGAATAATAGTGGTGTGATTTATTTAAGCTTTTATTTCTTTCATCACATTCCCAGTGGGTCAGAAGTTTACATACAATCAATTCGTATTTGGTAGCATTGCCTTTAAATTGTTTAACTTGGGTCAATTGTTTTGGGTAGCCTTCCACAAGCTTCCCACAAGAAGTTGGGTGAATTTTGGCCCATTCCTCCTGACAGAGCTGGTGTAACTGAGTCATGTTTTGTAGGCCTCCTTGCTCGCACACGCTTTTTCAGTTCTGCCCACACATTTTCTATAGGATTTTAGGTCAGGGCTTTGTGATGGCCACTCCAATACCTTGACTTTGTTGTCCATAAGCCACTTTGCCACAACTTTGGAAGTATGCTTGGGGTCATTGTCCATTTGGAAGGACCATTTGTGACCAAGCTTTAACTTCCTGACTGATGTCTTGAGATGTTGCTTCAATATCACATAATTTTCCTACCTCATGATGCCATCTATTTTGTGAAGTGCACCAGTCTCTCCTGCAGCAAAGCACCCCCACAACATCATGCTGCCACCCCAGTGCTTCACGTTTGGGATGGTGTTCATCGGCTTGCAAGCATCCCTCTTTTTCCTCCAAACATAACGATGGTCATTATGGACAAACAGTCAGAGGACATTTCTCCATGTACAGTTGAAAACCGTAGTCTGTCTTTTTTTTATGGTGGTTTTGGAGCAGTGGCTTCTTCCTTGCTGAGCGGCCTTTCAGGTTATGTCGATATAGGACTCGTTTTACTGTGGATATAGATACTTTTGTACCCGTTTCCTCCAGCATCTTCACAAAGTTCTTTGCTGTTGTTCTAGGATTTATTTGCACTTTTTCGCACCAAGTACGTTAATCTCTAGGAAACAGAACGCGTCTCCTTCCTGAGCGGTATGACGGCTGCGTGGTCCCATGGTGTTTATACTTGCGTACTATTGTTTGTACAGATTAACGTGGTACCTTCAAGCATTTGGAAATCGCTCCCAAGGATGAACCAGACTTGTGGAGGTCTCCAATTTATATATTTTTTCTGAGGTCTTGGCTGATTTCTTTAGATTTTCCCATGATGTCAAGCAAAGAGGCACTGAGTTTGAAGGTAGGCCTTGAAATACATCCACAGGTACACATCCAATTGACTCAAATGATGTGAAATTAGCCTATCAGAAGCTTCTAAAGCCATGACATAATTTTCTGGAAGCTTCCAAGCTGTTTAAAGGCACAGTCAACTTAGTGTATGTAAACTTCTGACCCACTGGATTTGTGATACAGATTATTTCACTTATAATTCACTGTATGTAAACAATTGTTGGAAAAATTACTCGTGTCATGCACAAAGCAGATGTCCTAACCGACTTGCCAAAACTACAGTTTGTTAACAATACATTTGTGGAGTGGTTGAAAAACGAGTTTTAATGACTCCAACCTAAGTGTATGTAAACTTCTGACTTCAACTGTATAACCATCCATTTGTACGAATTCTCGTAAACTACGATAGATAAAGTCAATTTCATGATGCTTAAATACATTTTGTTTTTAAGTTGAGGCGTGTTCAGGCGATACCATTAAGGCGGATTTTGGGTGGTCCATGTGATTTTTCTGTTCTCTCTCACACACACAGTCAATATGGAGTGACATAGTGTGGGGCTTACAGACACACAGAGCCTGCAATAGTTACCTGCGTTCGAACCATCAAAGAACCGTCAGACCTAGAGCTCTGAAACTTTAGAGCTTAAGTCGGTAGTGCACGGTGAGTTATGTGTCTCTAGAAGGTTCTCAGGCTGAGAAACAGCCTCGTCCATTTGCAATGTCTTCAATTCATTTAACGTCGCAAAAAAGACGACATTTAGAGAAGTACAAGAATCACAAGACTAGGTACATTGACATTGTTCAATGTCAGAACTGGACCCGCGGCTCCAATTTAAAAATAAAATAATAATGGTTTTAACAGAAGGCGCTATGAATTGTGGGCCGGCTTTGAAATATGCGATAGTTGGCTTCTAAAAGAGTTGGACAAAGTAAGTTTGTCAGTATGTATAAGTTTGGTGTCAGTATGATATCTTATTGACTGATGGCTGACTTGATGACAGTATAATATATTGGCATTGTGCGTTTTACATTGCGAATGGACAGTGTACATTTCCATTGTATTTAATGAGGGATTTCCCATCACCAAATAGACAGGCTGAAATCAACACCAACGAGTGATGGAGAGGAACCACTATCACTGCTCGGCCATCCCGAGTTCAACAAGCCAGTCAATTGGGCATTTCTGCAGTATATTAGAGCATGTCCAATTCGTGATGCTAAATGCACATTCTAATACATTGCAAATGGACAGTGTACAATTATACATTTCCAATATATTTAATGAGGGATTTACCTTCACCAAATGGACAGGCTGAAATCAACACCAACAAGCGATTGGACAGTGTCCAATTACACACATGCTATATTGTCAGTGTGAACATGTTCTTCTGCAAGTTAACAATGTCCATTGCCAATGTATATCCATAAGTACTTCCCATTACGAAATGGACATGCTGAATCAACACGCATGAGAAATTCTGACTTCCTGTGATCAAATAGATCTTCTAGGTTGATTTCAGGGCTTAACATAGTGATGTATATCATTTGGTCAGTATATAGGCCATCTCGACATTATATATGCCATTTGGACATGGTTCACTGACTTTTGGGCTCTGGCTAACTTCCTATGATCATATATGGCAAATGGACAAAACAAAGGCCTTTTGGGCAAACTGAATATAATAAGAAAAATGTAGTCTGGTTACTACATATATATAATTGACAAGAAAAATACATTTTGAAAAATGGTACAAAACATACTTGACATGAGGGTTTACAATTTTGAAAAAAATTAGATTTAGAAAATTTCACCCCTGAGACCTGACTTTGACCATTTCCCATATGAAATCCTACAAAGGAGCGCGCTCACCCCCTCAGGGATTTTTGGATAGTGAGACCTGGCATTTGCCATGTTCCGCTTGCAGTATGTTTTTGATGAACTGCCGTCCATTTGAGGGGTGTTTGCGATTTGTGTATATGGTTCGCCCAATGCCAATAAGTAGCCATTCATTTTTGTCCATTTCATGGGGGTCTTCCCTTACCACTAGATAGGCCTGCTGAAAAGCCAATTGGCTATACAGTGCCTTCAGAAAGTATTCACACCCCTTAACTTTTGCAGATGTTGTCTTACAGCCTGAATTAAAAATGTATTAAATTGAGCTTTTGTGCCACACAATACCCCATAATGTCAAAGGGAATTATGTTTAAAAATGTATTAAATGATAGCTGAAATATCTTGACTCTAACAATTAAACCCCTTTGTTATGGCAAGCCTAAATACGTTTAGGAGTAAAAATATGCTTAAGTCAAGTTGCATGGACTCGGTGTGCAATAATAGTGTTTTAACATAATTTTTTAATGACTACCTCATCTGTACCACACACATACTTTTATCTGTAAGGTCCCTCAGTCGAGCAGTGCATTTCAAACACAGATTCAACCACAAAGACCTGGGAGGTTTTCTAATTGAATGTTCCCATGTCTAGTTAGTCTTGACTTAAATTGGCTTTAAAATCAATGGCAAGACTTGAAAATGGCTGTTTAGCAATGATCAACCACCAACTTGACAGTGCTTGAAGAATTTTGAAAAGAATGTGCAAATATTGTACAATCCAGGTGTGCAAAGCTCTAAGACTTACCCAGAAAGACTCACAGCTGTAATTGACGCAAAATGTGATTCTAACATGTATTGGACTCGGGTGTGAATACTTATGTCGATTTGATATTTCTCTTTCATTTTCAATAAATTTGCAAACATTTCTCTAAACCGGTTAGTCGAGGTAATATGTACATGAAAGTAGAGTTAGTGACTATGTTAACAGAGAGTAGCAGTAGTGTAAAAGTAGGTTCTGGGTAGCCCTTTGATTAACTGTTCAGGAGTCTTATGGCTTGGGAGTAGAAGCAGTTAAGAAGCCTTTTGAACCTAGACTTGTTGCTCCGGTACCGGTTGCCGTGTGGTAGCAGAGAGAACAGTCTATGACACGGGTGGCTGGAGTCTTTGACAATTTTTAGGGCCTTCCTCTGACACCGCCTGGTATAGAGGTCCTGTATGGCAGGAAGCTTAGCCACAGTGATGTACTGGGCCATATGCACTCACCCTCTAGAGCCTTGCGGTCGGAGTCCGAGCAGTTGCCATACCAGGCAGTGATTAAACCTGTCAGGATGCTCTCGATGGTGCAGCTCTAAAACCTTTTGAGGATCTGAGGACCCATGCCAAGTCTCCTGAGGAGGAATAGGCTTTGTCTTTCCCGCTTCAGGACTTTCTCAGTGTGTTTGGACCATGATAGTTGGTTGGTGATGTGGACGCCAAGGAACTTTAAGCTCTCAACCTGCTCCGCTACAGCCCCGTCGATGAGAATGGGGGCGTGCACGGTCCTCCTTTTCCTGTAGTCCACAATCATCTCCTTTGTCTTTGAGGGAGAGGTTGTTATCCTGGCACCACACGGCCAGGTCTCCGACCTCCTCCCTATAGGCTGTCTTATCGTTGTCGGTGACCAGGCCTACCACTGTTGTCATCGGCAGACTTGATGATGGTGTTGGAGTCGTGCCTGGCAATGCAGTCATGAGTGAACCGGGAGTACAGGGGTACGCACCCCTGAGGGGCCCTTGTTTTGAGGATCAGCGTGGCAGATGTGGTGTTGCCTAGCCATACCACCTGGGGGTGGCCCGTCAGGAAGTCCAGGATCCAGTAGCATAGGGAAGTGTTTAGTCCCAGGGTCCTTAGCTTCATGATGAGCTTTGAGGGCACAATGGTGTTGAACGCTGAGCTGTAGTCAATTAATAGCATTCTTGCATAGGTGTTCCTTTTGTCCAGGTGGGAAAGGGCAGTATTGAGTGCAATAGATTGCATCACCTGTGGATCTGTTGGGGTGGAATGCAAATTGCAGTGGGAATAGGGTTTCTGGGATAATGGTGATGTGACCCATGACCTGCCTTTCAAAGCATTTCATGGCCACAGATGTGAGTGCTATGGGTCGGTAGTCATTTAGGCAGGTTACCTTAGTGTTTTTGGGCACAGGGACTATGGTGGTCTGCTTGAAACATGTTGGTATTACAGACTTTGTCAGGGACATGTTGAAAATGTCAGTGAAGACATTTGCCAGTTGGTCAGCGCATGCTCGGAGCACACGTCCTGGTAATCCATCTGGTTGGGGTATGTACGTACGGTGACGTCATCTTTGCACTTATTGATGAAGCCATTGACTGATGGCTTTGAGGAGCACACCACATCAGAAGAATCCCAGAACATTTTCCTGTCTCTGCTAGCAAAACAGTCCTGTAGCTTAGCATCTGTTCATCTGACCACTTTCTTATTGACTGAGTCACTGGTGCTTCCTGCTTTAGTTTTTGCTTGTAAGCAGGAATCGGGAGGATATAATTATGGTCAGATTGTGTCTGTGTGTGGAGTAAAGAGTTTATTAGAGTTTATAGAGTTTATTTATTTGTTATTTTTTCCCCCTCTGGTTGCACATGTAAAGTGCTGGTAGAAATTCGGTAACTTATTTACATTTCCCGACATTAAAATCACCGGCCACTAGGAGCGCCGCCTCCTGGATGATAGTTTTCTTGCTTATGGACTTATACAGCTTATTGAGTGCTGTCTTAGTGCCAGCATCGGTTTGTGGTAGTAAATAGACAGCTACGAAGAATATAGATGAATATGCTCTTGGTAAATAGTGTGGTCTACAGCTTATCATGAGATACAAAACATTGAGACTTCCTTAGATTTCATGCACCATCTGTTTACAAATATGCATAGACCGCCAACCCTTGTCTTACCAGAGGCCGCTGTTCTATCTTGCCGAAAAAGCTTAAAACCCCGCAGCTGTATGTTATTCATGTTGTCGTTCAGCCACGAATTGGTGATACATAAGATGTTAGTTTTTAATGTCCTGTTGGTAGGATATACGTGATCGTAGTTCGTCGATTTTATTTTCCATTGATTGTACGTTGGCTAATAGGGCGTTGTACGTTGAGGCGGCAGGTAGCCTAGTGGTTAGAGCATTGGACTTGAAACCGAAAGGTTGCAAGATCGAATCCCAGAGCTGACAAGGTAAAAATCTGTAATTCTGCCCCTGAACAAGGCCGTCACTGAAAATAAGAATTTGTTCTAAACGGACTTGCCTAGTTAAATGAAGGTAATTGTTTTTTATAAAAATGGGACCTATGGTAAAGGGAGATTACCCGCATGCCGTCGGATCCTTACAAGGCACCCAGACCTTCACCTTCGATGTCTCTTTCTCCTGTAAATGACTGGGATGAGGGGCCTATTCCTCCAGTACGGGCTGAGTAATCGCTGTCCTGATATCTAGAAGCTCTTTTCGGTCATAAAATATGATGGCAGAAACATTGTACAAAATTTGTTACAAATAACGTGAAAAAACACACACAATTGGTTAGGGGAACGTAAAACGCCAGCCATCTCCTCCGGCTCCATCGTAGTGTTAAATTGGATAAAAATTAGACTGGTGTGCCACTAAGGTTAGGGGAAAGGTTAGATTTTAAAATGATATTTTATGACTTTATGGCTGTGTCATAGTGACTGCCCTGCAGAGCTGTGGGATTTAAACCAAAATCGAATCTGAGCTCAAACTCAATTGGCTATAAGGAAAGGGTGTTTTAATAAGTTATGTCTTCATCTTTCATCTTCAACAGGCAAGGGCATGGAGGAGGTGAAGAGAATGCTGCTGTTGATCCTAGGCTGTGCTGTACAGGTAACAGCCTTTTCTAACATATTCAACAGATCTTTCTTGCACAATTGATTTGATCTCAATGATAATCTGAATGAATATAGTTAAAATTACAAAACATTAACAACCCCTTTTAATTGAGCCAACCAGGTAGGCCTACTTTAGAATTAGATTCCCATTTGAAGACTGAGTCGGTGTGGAAGCAGTCAGTCATATCCTTTTATTATACTGTGAACTATCTGCTTTGGCAAACATTATACATATTGTGTGTACAGTACCAGTCAAAAGTTTGGACACAACTACTCATTCAAGGGTTTTTATTTATTTGTACTATTTTCTACATTGTAGAATAATAGTGAAGACATCGAAACTACACATATGGAATCATTGTAGTAACCAAAAAAGTGTTAAACAAATCAAAATATATTTTAGATTTTTCAAAGTAGCCACCCTTTGCCATGATGACAGCTTTGCACACTCTTGGTATTCTCTCAACCAGCTTCATGAGGAATGCTTTTCTAATGGTCTTGAAGGAATTCCTACATATGCTCAGCACTTGTTGGCTGATTTTTCATTCACTCTGCAGTCTAACTCATCCCAAACCATCTCATTTGGGTTGAGGTCGGGGGTTTGTGCCAGGTTATCTGATGCAGCACTAATCACTCTCCTTTTTGGTCAAATTTCCCTTACATAACCTGGAGATGTGTTTTTGTCCTGTTGAAAAATAAATTGTAGTCCCACTAAGCGCAAACCAGATGGGATGGCGTATATCTGCAGAATGCTGTGGTAGCCATGCTGGTTAAGTGTGCCTTGAATTCTAAATAAATCAGTGTCACCAGCAAAGAACCCCCACACCATCAAACCACCTCCTCCATGCTTCAGACCAATGGACATATTTCCACCGGTCTAATGTCCATTGCTCGTGTTTCTTGGCCCAAGCAAGTCTCTTCTTCTTATTGGTGTCCTTTTTAGTGGTTTCTTTGCAGCAATTCGACCATGAAGGCCTGAATCACGCAGTCTCCTCTGAACAGTTGATGTTGAATTGTGTCTGTTACTTGAACTCTGAAGCATTTATTTGGGCTACAATTTCTGAGGCTGGTAACTGTAAAGAACTTATCCTCTGCAGCAGAGCTAACTCTGGGTCTTCCTTTCCTGTGGAGGTCCTCATGAGAGCCAGTTTCATTATAGCACTTGATGATTTTTGCAACTGCACTTGAAGAAACTGTCAAAGTTCTTGAAATGTTCCGGATTGACTGACCTTCATGTCTTAAAGTAATGATGGACTGTTTCTCTTTGGTTTTTTGAGCTGTTCTTGCCCTAATATGGACTTGGTCTTTAACCAAATAGAGCTATCTTCTGTATACTACCCCTACCTTGTCACAACACAACTCCTTGTCTCAAACGCATTAAGAAAGAAAATCCACAGATTAACTTTTAACACTGCACACCTGTTAATTGAAATGCATTCCAGGTAACTACCTCATGAAGCTGGTTGAGAGAATGCCAAGAGTGTGCAAAGTGTGGCTACTTTGAAGAATCTCACATTTAAAATATATTTTGATTTGCTGAACACTTCTTTGGTACTACATGATTCCATATGTGTTATTTCATAGTTTTGATCTCTTCACTATTATTCTACAATATAGAAAATAGTAAAAATAAATAAACCCTGGAATGAGCAGGTGTCCAAACTTTTGACTGGTACTGAATGTGTATAAATGTATACGTTTGTCACATATACCGGATGTGAAATGTGCTGTTTTACAGGGTCAGCCATAGTAGTATGGTGCCCCATCAGGCAAATTAGGGTTAAGTGCCTATTTTTTTTTTTCTTCACGTTGTCGACTCAGGTATTTGAACCAGCTACATTTTGGTTGGCCCAGCACTGCTAGTCTACCTGGCGCCCAACCTTGCACCTGATCACACCAGGAAGTAAAGCTGCATTGGCATAACTTTACATGTTAGAACGCATCCCTGTATTAACTGAAACTGATAACAGGCTGTTGCTGTTGCACTAAAGTTTACTGTTATCTTATCAGCATTTTATGAATCAATTCAAAATGTCCCTCAAAAGTTTTGAGATTAATTTCTCTTTTGAAATCAACATGTCCAGTGTAGCACCAATATCACAGAGCATGTAAGAGGCTCAGAGAGAGAAAGGGTTAAATAGTGCAGGGCCCACCCACCTGTACCTATACCAGAGGCTGTACTGTTCCATTCCCTTGGCTCTATCTCTCTAGCTTCAGCTCTGTACACTATTGTTTTCATTCCCTCCAATCCCCTGGCCTCTCCCCCTCTTTTTTCTCTCTCTTTGTTACACTGCCCTGGTTTTTCCTGTTCCTGGGGAAAAAGCAGGATAGTGATGAAGTGTTGAATAGTTGATTTTTCCTCAGTTATTTTTCTGATACCTAAAAAGAAATGTCAACGTCATGCATAGATGTAATACATTTTCTAAGTTGATGCTTCATTTATACCTCTTAATTGTTTTCTCCCCATTGAATGGTAATTACTCAAGTCTGTGCTGCCTTAAGTCCTCCACATTACCCTTAACCGTATTTCTATAAGATTTAGAACATTCTTTTCATATGGTTTATTCGGTTTTATGACCATTCAAACACCCAGTCCTTTGTGTTCAATAGAGAATGTGAAAACCAAGTCTTAATCATAATGTTTTTCTGATTTAGTTTATAGTCGCGACCTATAGGTATCTCTAATAGAAATGCCTGCCGTTGTTACTTCCTCTGCAGTGTGAGAGGAAAGAAGAGATCATTGAGAAAATCAAACTGCTCGACATCGAGAAGCAGGCAGCCATCGTCTCCCACATTCAAGAGGTGAGTAGTGCAGGTGTTCACGTCAAAGCAGGCACACATGTTCATGCACATCAGCCTTTTTTGTAGTGATTTTTTTTCTTCTCCTCACTATCTTCAGGTACGCATCTGGCTAAATTTGGCACATTTACAGAAACCTTGATTGATGTGCACTGTCCCTGTCAAATAAATCTAATGATGTAAAGACATATTCAGGTTTTACTCCTAGGCCTACACTTTAACAGTATGTCATTTCCATTGACATTTAGGCAATCATGTTCATGCATGTCTGTCAATTTGTTCATTGAGAATCTTTTATCACATGTACTTTGCATCTTCACATAGACACATTCAAGTCTTATTCCCAGGCCTACAGTAATATATTCCTTTTGACAATATTATTTTTTGCTTCACAGACCCAGAAATACAAGGGAGGGGGCACTGTTATTACACATGTATTGGGTTTCAATGTAGAACTTATGGCATTCCTGTTGACATTGTTATATTGTCTGTCTACCCCTTCAGGTGACCCATAACCAGGAGAATGTGTTGGACATGCAGTGGCTGGAGCTGCCAGACATGCCCCCTGAGGAGCTCGACCCCCTGTCCCGTAACATGGCCCTGCACCTCCGCAAACTCATAGATGAACGAGATGAATGTGCAGAGGTTGGTATCAAAGACGGAACAAGTCTGAAACGCATCCAAATCAACTGTATTACCCACAATAAGACTTGATTTGTGCACTTTCTATACACAGTCAATAGACTGACAGAATTCTTCTCCACCATCCTCCAGGTGATTGTGGAGCTGACCCAGGAGAAGGACTACCTCCAGTCCCAGCAGCCCTCCAATCACATGGGTTACCCCTGTCCTGAGAGGACTGTGTCGGGCCTGGACGGACCCGTCTCACTGCTGTCCAAAGAGGACCGCCAGCACCTGGCTGTGGAGCTGGCCGACACTAAAGCCAAACTGAGACGCTCACGGCAGGAACTGTGAGTCAGAATAGGGGAGAGGTTAGAGTCGGGGATAACATTTTAGCGTTTAGTACATTTTATTAAGACAAATAATTCCCTAAGATGTTAACTTCAGAAACACTGCAAGCCCTCTATCAGAAAATATATTGACTCTAAATAAACTAAACTTAACATGATTACAAAAATGTATATATGTCTGAATAAATTGATTTGCCAACCTAATATGTGCTGTCTCTCTCCCAGGGAGGAGAAGACTGAGCATCTGATGGATACCAAACATGAGGTGGAGAGGCTGGACCTGGAGATGCAGAAACTCAAGCAAGAGGTGTGAATTTTCTCTTTCATTTTGGCTTCCCCCCCCTTTTTTCTCTCTCCCTGTTTCTCACTCACTTATGTAAACACACTGAAACCCAACTTTCCCTTATTTTCCAAGTCAGGATAAAGTTTCCTCCAAATCTTGACCACAAATGACATGTTAGAAAAGCTTTGAAATTTCATCTTCAGAAGTTTCACAGTAGTGAACATTTTAGCTGATGTCATATTCTCAAAGCCATTACCATTTTTGGATATTCACATGAGACCAGGAAATTCTGAAATGGAAAGATTTGTTATTTAGCCGTAACCTCCAGTACATCTAGTTTGTTGTACAATTCATGTGCCTTTACTTTGCAGCAACCAAACAGGCAGTATACAATTTCTGCAATTATAACCTCCAGACCAGATCCATAGTGTGCTTTTATGCCCTGTGCAGAACATGCAGGTGCTGGCGGAGGCACGGTCGGCGCGTGCCTACAGGGATGAGGTGGATGCTCTGAGGGAGAAGGCAGCCAAGGTGGACAGACTGGACACAGAGCTGTCACGCTGCAAGGAGAGGCTACACGACGTCCACTTCTACAAGACACGAGTCGAGGTGAGACGCATTGAGTTTCATTGATTTAAAGTCACCAACATCAATTTTATGAAAGCTAGAATAAAATACAATACTGTACATTAACAACACATGTAAAAGGAAAATACCTTTGTTTGCTCCACTGTTCATGCACCTTTGTTTGAAAGTGAGTTAGTGACAGCATTTATTTTTCTCATTATCAACACACATCCGCATGTATAGCCTATCTCATCTGTCAAGACGGATTAATATTGGTTGTGCATATTAAGACCCATAATCCTTAGCAGCACGTCTTTCATGTCTCTGGGTCAAATCAGTTCCACTTCATTGACTAGAACCCCTGCTGTCTCTGTCACAGGGGAACAATGGCACCTCCTGATCAGCAGAATTGAGTTTGTCCAGGAAGGGAGCTCCACAGCTGTTAGTGGCAGGCCTTTGAATCACTATATTTCCTATTGTCTCCATCTCTGCCTCATTTATATTTCACACTGTCTCCTTACTGAGAATAAAAAATATATATATATTCGCTACATTTCAGTCCGACTGAACGGAATTACAAATCACCTTGCTTCCCCAAATAACTACTCATTATGTGATCAAGATTAGAAAACATGCACAGCGTCTCAGGCCAATCCCCTTCAACACGCTGTATATATCCCTCTGTTTTAGGGCTGTCCCCCGACAAAAATAAAAATCTTCATTGACCAATCAATTGGTCGAAAATTGTAAACATGTATTTTCCATATATAGACAACACCCTATGTGTTTTTAATAAAATCAACTATATCTACTGAACTTGTCTGACGCTTTAAGCATGCTGTTTGATTAAATCATTAAGACACATAAATGACTTGAGAGAGCCAGAGATAAAGATGGCCTAACTGGAAGAAGAAAAAAAAACGGTTCCTGACTCTCTTCCTCCCACTGCTTAATTCTGCCATTAAGCTCCTAAAGTTGCTGGTAATAGGGTACGTTAGCGGTCGGCAACCTTTTTCAATTTGGAGTACCAATTTACTCTTACCATTTCTACCGATCTGCTTGCCAGTTATGATTTTCATATGCACATTGATGTGTAACGGTATAATTTAATTTCCAATAGTTTCATAACCACATGACAATGATTTATCTAAATGATATCTAAATTAAAATTATTCAAATCTAAAAGCAGGTAGAAAATATCCTGATAAAAATTTATATGAATCCTATAAATCACATTGACTATCATGGCCTGTCTGCAATGAACTTGTATCAACTATCGACTGTGTCCGGGCCCGAAGCTCGCGTCCAACATTGTATCAAATATTCTAGGCCCTCAGTTTCCTGCGCAGGTGATCTCAGGACTGACAGCTGTAGGCTATTTGTGCAAGGAATAAGAAGTAAGTGGGTGTTTTATGTTTGCACTGGACCTGAGCATTACATTTTTCCCGTTCATGCCGAGTGGTTATCGATAGGGAGAGAGTTGGAAAATGTTTCAAATACTTTGAGGAGCTATTGTCATTCTCAATGGATAATAAAAATACTTTGTTTACTTGCTGTTTGAGGTGAAGAAAAAAATGCTTTGAAAAGCTCCACAAGCTCATTAGTGGTGGTGAGTTAAGACAATCAGAAATAGTATCAGATCCCAAATGGGCACATTTATAGCCCTACATTTGTGTGCAGGCCAAGTAGCCTATGCCTAATTCTATGCGTAATCAGGTGCGCGTCCTTACTCAACGTTGACAGGAGGGCTCCAAACAAAAGACAATTAATAAATTGGCAAAACTCGTAAATGGAATGAAATCACCCAAAACTTGTTTCTCACAAGTGTAGCATGCGTTGTGAGCGCTGCAAACATGTCCGTGGTGATATAAGTAATGGGGAATTCATAGACACTAACAATCAAATGGCAAACAATTCACACAATGAAGTTATGAAACCGTGAATTTGCAGGAGAGAGCGCATTCTGGAGAGATACTGTAAGTTCCTTTTGCATCTTAGCCACACACCCCTTTTTCTTGGACCGTGGCATCTCCGCGACCTCAATGGATTAGTCCACTGAGATGGCCTGTGAATCAGACAGGTGTCTTGTGTGCCATTTAGGAAAAAACCTTTTAAAAATGTAGTTATTTTAAAAATCTTGGTCAACCAACAGTTTATCGACCAGTCAACTAAATGGGGTCAACCCTACTTTGTTTCCATCTGACAGTTTGTCTGTGTTTCTTCTGTGTGTGTGTTTCCAGGAGCTGAGAGAGGACAACGTGACTCTGATTGATACCAAAGCCATGCTGGAAGAGCAGCTGGGGGCAGCCAGGGGGCGCTGTGACAAACTACATGAGTTGGAGAAGGAGAACCTGCAGCTGCGCTCCAAACTGCATGACATGGAGATGGTAATAAAAGCAGTAGGGATTGGTCCATCTGTCTGTTTGCCTGTACATCTGTGTGTGCTATATGTCGGTGTATGTTATGTCATTGCAGTGTTAGTGTATACAGTGCCTCCGGAAAGTATTCAGACACCTTCACTTTTTCCACATTTTATGTTACAGCCTTATTCTAAAATGTATTTAATAAAAAAAATCCCCTCATCAATCTACACATCATGCCCAAGAATGACAAAGCAAAAACAGGTTTTTAGAAATTTCTGCTAATATATTTGGAGCATCTCCCATTTTTCTCTGCAGATCCTCTCAAGCTCTGTCAGGTTGGATGGGGAGCGTCGCTGCACAGCTGTTTTCAGGTCTCTCCAGAGATATTAGATTGAGTTCAAGTCCAGGCTCAGGCTGGGCCACTCAAGGATATTCAGAGACTTGTCCCAAGCCACCCCTGCATTGTCTTGGCTGTGTGCTTAGGTTCATTGCCCTGCTGGAAGGTGAACCTTCGCCCTAGTCTGAGAACCTGCTCCAGAGCACTCAGGATTTCATCAAGGATCTCTCTGTACTTTGCTCTGTTAATCTTTCCATCGATCCTAACTAGTCTCCCAGTCCCTGCCGCTGAAAAACATCCCCACAGCACGATGCTGCCATCACCATGCTTCACCGTAGGGATGGTGCCAGGTTTCCTCCAGACATGACGCTTGGCATTCATACCAAAGAGATCATTCTTGGTTTCATCAGACGAGAGAATCTTGTTTCTCATTGGCTGAAGTGTCCTTTAGGTGCCTTTTGGAAAACTCCAAGCGGGCTGTCATGTGCATTTTATTGAGGAGAGGCTTTCATTTGGCTGCTTTACAATAAAGGCCTGATTGGTGGAGTGCTTCAGAGACAGTTGTCCGTCTGGAAGGTTCTTCCATCTCCACAGAGGACCTCTGGAGCTCTCTGAGTGACCATCGGGTTGTTGGTCACCTCCCTGACCAAGGCCCTTCTCCCCCGATTGCTCAGTTTGGCTGGACGGCCAGCTCTAGGAAGAGTCTTGGTGGTTCCAAACTTCTTCCATTTTTAAGAATGATGGAGGCCCATATGTTCTTGGGGACATTCAATGCTGCAGACATTTTTTGGTACCCTTCCCCAGATCTGTGCCTCGACACAATCCTGCCTCGGTGCTCTACAAACATTCCTTTGACCTCATTGCTTGGTTTTTGCTCTGACATGCAATGTCAACTGTGGGACCTTATATAGACTGGTGTGTGCCTTTCCAAATCATTCCCAATCAATTGAATTCACCACAGGTAGACTACAATCAAGTTGTGGAAACATCTCAAGGACGATCAATGGAAACAGGATGCACATGAGCTACATTTTGAGTCTCATAGCAAATAAATGTGATACAATTTCTAAACCTGTTTTCGCTTTGTTATTATGGGGTATTGTGTGTAGATTGGCGAGGAGAACAAATTAATTTAATCCATTTTAGAATAAGGCTGTAACGTAACAAAATGTGGGGAAAATCAAGGGGTCTGAATACTTTCCGAATGCACTGTTAACTGTATATATGTTGGTGTGTGTGTCTGACCCTGCTGTCCCTCTCAGGACCGGGACACAGATAAGAAGCGCCTGGAGGAGTTGATAGAGGAGAACATGCTGCTGGAGATCTCTCAGAAACAGAGCATGAACGAGTCTACCCACCTTGGCTGGGAGCTGGAGCAGCTTGCTAAGAACAACGACAACAGTGACAGTAAAGGCGCACACACACATATTCTCTCTCTCACACACACACTAAACATGTGTAGGTTTTTCCCCAGCTACATCACTTTGAGTTGTGGTACTGTTCAGTTCATAGGTTCTTTTTCTGGGGCCACCCATACGTAACATGTATGCATGCATGTAGTCACTGTAGGGTCTGCTAAATGGCACATATATTATTCTGCTGACAGCCAACATGTATAAATCATCTTCCATTAGTGCCTGATGGAGATTTTGGTTGAAAAATCAAAGATTCTCAGTGAATCCTGCCAGAGCTTGTGGCGCAACCTAAAATAAAAATTCTGTTCAACACTATGCTGTTGATACTTGAACTAGAGAATTGAATTGTATCATAGTTTCAGTTTTTTTTATTAGAGAGGGTGAACATCACTGTAGATTTGCACGACAGGTCTTTGCATTGGTGTGTGTGTGAGGGGTTACATTTTGGCCTCTGTGTTGAAGTTAAAATTTCACTCTGTATTGTCAGAAAGGTAATATAGTAACTCAGCAGCTGCCTCAGCTGTTTCCCTCAGCCTCACATTTATCACAGTGCCTGGTCCTCTAACTGTCAACACATACAGACGTGCTCAAATTTGTTGGTACCTCTCCACAAAAAACGAAGAATGCACAATTTTCTCTGAAATAACTTGAAACTGACAAAAGCAATTGGCATCCACCATTGTTTATTCCATATTTAATAGAAATCCATCTTTGCTTTAGATTTTTTATTCAACATAATATTGTAAATAAGAAAACAAATGAATATGGCATGGACAAAAATGATGGGACCCTTAACCTAATATTTTGTTGCACAACCTTTAGAGGCAATCACTGCAATCAAATGTTTTCTGTAGTTCTCAATGAGACTTCTGCACCTGTTAACAGGTAGCTTGGCCCACTCTTCCTGAACTGCTCCAGCTGTCTCAGGTTTGATGGGTGCCTTCTCCAGACTGCAGGTTTCATCTCTTTCCATAGATGTTCGATAGGATTCAGATCAGGACTTATAGAAGGCCACTTCAGAATTGTCCTATGTTTTGTTCTTATCCATTCTTGGGTGCTTTTAGCTGTGTGCTTTGGGTCATTATCCTGTTGGAGGACCTATGACCTGCGACTGAGACAGAGCTTTCTGACACTGGGCAGAACATTTTAGCTCCAGAATGCCTTGATAGTCTTGAGATTTCATTGTGCCCTGCACAGATTCAAGGCACCCTGTGCCAGGCACAGCAAAGCAGTGCCAAAACAGAACTGAGCCTCCATGTTTCACTGTAGGTATGGTGTTCTTTTCTTAAAAAGCTTTATTTTTTCCTCTGTGAACATAGAGCTGATGTGACTTGCCAAAAAGCTCCAGTTTTGACTCATCTGTCCAAAGGACATTCTCCCAGAAGGATTGTGGCAAATTCCTTTCTGGCTTTTATGTTTTTCTTTCAAAAGTGGAGTCCTCCTGGGACTTATTCCATGGAGCCTGCTTTCGCTCAAAAAGCGACAGATGGTGTGATCAGAAACTGACGTGCCTTCACCTTGGAGTTCAGCTTGTATCTCTTTGGCAGTTATCCTTGGTTCTTTTTCTACCATTCGCACTATCCTTCTGTTTAATCTGGGGTCGATGTTCCTCTTGCGGCCGCGCCCAGGGAGGTTGGCTACAGTTCCATGGACCTTAAACTTCTTAATAATATTTGCAACTGTTGTCACAGCAACATCAAGCTGCTTGGAGATGGTCTTGTAGCCTTTACCATTACCATGCTTGTCTATTATTTTCTTTCTGATCTCCTTAGACGAATTTCTCCTTTGCTTTCTCTGGTCCATGTTCAGTGTGGTGTATACAATGATACCAAACAGCTCAGTGACTACTTTACTCTATTCAAATAGGCTGAATGACTGATTACAAGATTGGATACGTGTGATACTAATTAAAGAAGCAAATTAGGTTGAAACATCACTGTAATCCAATTATGTATTATCTTTTCTAAGGGGTACCAACAAATGTGTCCAGGCCATTCTAGAATATCTTTGTAGAATAAGCTATAATTAATCTTTTCACAGCTTCTTTGCTTTATTCTATGACATACCAAAGGCATGCAAGTATACATGATAAAATAGCTTTTAATTTCATCACTTTTTTTCCAGGAGGAAAGAAGCATTATGAGCTGTAAGGGTACCAACAAATTTGAGCACAACTGTATATATCATGTAAATCTACACACAATACTTATGATATAGAAATCTACAGTGTGCTATAAATGTGGCTGACTCAAACTTTCCACACCGATTCAGTCAAAATGAAAAATATCCACTATGCAAGCAGCCAAAGCCTCTCTGTCAATCACTTCCACCCACTATTCGAAATAAATAAAGACACACTTATGATCCCAATCTCATACTGTACAGTACACAAATGCCTTGGATTAATCAAGCCCCCCCCCCCCCCCCCCTGTGCAGCGCGCAAGTCATTTGTGTTTGAGCTGAACGAGTCTGCGTCGAGCCGTCTGCTGAAGCTGGAGAAAGAGAACCAGGGTCTGCAGACCACCATCCAGGAGCTCAGAGAGGCTTCCCTAAGTCTAGAGGAGGGCCAGCTACATACCTTGGAGCTGGAGAGTGAGAACCAGGGCCTCTGCAAGAAGGTACTGTACAGACACACACTGATTGCGCATAGACACACATATACTAGAGACAGACTGACAGACCTGCGTACATGCACACTCAGCCACTCTGATGCACGTACGCACAGGGATGGGGGTCACACACCTTGAATACAGAAAATAAGCATGCAGAAGGTACTGTATGCGGGTCCCACATACTTTTATAGATTGACAGTCTGTGTGTTGTGGGATACTATATGCTGGTCCCACATGTCCTATAAAGTTGGTCTGCAGTATGCATTGCAGTATGTTTTGTGGTGCAGTTAAAGCATGCGGGTGGGCGCAGAGCAGCATGTACCGGATTAATGCAATATTTCTCTAGTATTTGGCATTGGCCCAGCACCGGTGTGTATGTTTTTAATGTACAGTGCGTTCGGAAAGTATTCAGACCCCTTGACTTTTTCCATATTTTGTCACGTTAGACTTTTCTAAAATGGATTCAATTGTTTTCCCCCCCTCATCAATCTACACACAATACCCCACATAATAACGAAGTGAAAAACAGGTTTTTAGAAATGTATAAAAAAAATAAACACGAAATATCACATTTACACAAGTATTCAGATCCTTCTACTCAGAACTTTGTTGAAGCTTATTTGGTAAGATATTACAGCCTCGAGTCTTCTTGGGTATGACGCTACAAGCTTGGAACACCTGTATTTGGGGAGTTTCTCCCATTTCTTCTCTGCAGATCCTCTCAATCTCTGTCAGGTTGGATGGGGATTGTTGCTGAACAGCTATTTTCAGGTCTGTCCAGAGATGTTTGATCGGGTTCAAGTCCAGGCTCTGGCTGGGCCACTCGAGGACATTGAGACTTGTCCCAAAGCCACTTTTGCGTTGTCTTGGCTGTGTGCTTAGGGTCATTGTCCTGTTGGAAGGTGAACCTTCGCCACAGTCTGAGGTCCTGAGCACTCTGGAGCATGTTTTCATCAAGGATTTCTCTGTACTTTTCTCTGTTCATCTTTCCCTCGATCCTGACTGGTCTCCCAGTCCCTGCCGCTGGAAAACATCCCCAAAACATGCTGCTACCACCACCATGCTTCACCATAGGGATGGTGCCAGGTTTCCTCCAGACGTGTGACACTTGGCATTCAGGCCAAAGAGTTCAATCTTGGTTTCATCAGACCAGAGAATCTTGTTTCTCATGGTCTGCGAGTCCTTTAGGTGCTATTTGGCGAACTCCAAGCGGGCTGTCATGTGCCTTTTACTACCATTAAGGCCTGATTGGTGGAGTGCTGAAGAGATGGAAGAACCTTCCAGAAGGACAATCATCTCCACAGACAACTCTGGAGCTCTGTCAGTGACCATTGGGTTCTTGGTCACGTCTCAGACCAAGGCCCTTCTCCGACGATAGCTCATTTTGGCCGGGCGGCCGGCTCTAGGAAGAGTCTTGGTGGTTCCAAACTTCTTTTATTTAATAATGGAGGACACTGTGTTCTTGGGGATCTTCAATGCTGTAGATTGATTTTGGTACCCTTCCCCAGATCTGTGCCTCGAAACAATCCTGGCTCGTATCTCTACGGACAATTTCTTTGACCTCATTGCTTGGTTTTTGCTCTGACATTCAATGTTAACTGTCGGACCTTATATAGACAAGTCTGTGCCTTTCCAAATCATGTCCAATCAATTGAATTTACCAGAGGTGGACTCCAATCACGTTGTAGAAACATCTCAAGGATGATCAATGGAAACAGGATGCACCTGAGCTCAATTTCGAGTCTCATAGCAAAGGGTCTGAACACCTTATTTATTTCTGTTTATATTTTTTTATACATTTGCAAAAATATCTGGAAAGCTGTTTTCGCTTTGTCATTATAGGTTGTTCCGTGTAGATTGAATATTTATTTAATCAATTTTAGAATAAGGCTGCAATGTAACATGTGGAAAGAGTTAAGGAGTCTGAATACTTTCCGAATACACTCTCTCACACACTTCTGACATTATGCTTTCATATTTATTACCTCTTTGCTCTGGCTTGATTTTGTTCATTTAGTGTTTGTGCTTTCTATCATGATTGTCATTCATTTTGTGTCTGCTGTTTCCTCCATTCCTTCACTAGCTGGAGCATCTGCAGACCCTGCTGGACCAGGAGAAGCAGACCACCCAGGACATGGAGGGTCTCGGGGAAGATCTGCTCAAAGACAAGCAGAAACTGGATAAGGCTCTGGAGACACTGCAGTCAGACAAGGACAGACAGGTACACACTACTTCTAACCTTACACATGCTAAATGCACCACTGATTGTGTGTGTCATCGATGGTCCCTCTTATGTCACTGTTGTCCCACCTGACTGTCTTTGTGTGTTCTCCAGATCTCTGAGCTGGAGCAGGAGAAGGAGCACCTGAGCCAGGCGGTGAGCTCCCTGCGTCAGCGCGCCCAAGCCGACAGTGAGGCTCGGGTCAGGGAGGTGGAGACGGAGAACCGCGTCCTCCACCAGACCATCACGGACACAGGGTCCAAGCTGGCCCGGCTAGAGGCCCAGGGCAAGGAGTCGACTAAGGAGCTGGAGACACTGAGGGAGAGGGGGGAGCGCTGTGAGGAGCTGGAGAGGGAGACTGCACATCTGGAGAGGAGCAAGGAGCAGCTTCAGAGGGAGGTGAGGGAGGTCATTCTTGCGCTCACACTTGTTTTGCCATATCTGCAGAGGTCTTTGAAGAATGTTTTACTTGCAGTGATTGTGGATCCCAATCAGTGTATTCAACTTAGGTAAAACAACCATATATCACAATGATTTCAACATGACTAAACTGTAAATGTAAACATAGGTGGCGTCTCTGATGATCACGTGTGACCGGGCCGAGGCCCTGGAGAGAGACAACGCTAGCCTGGAGCAGGACAACCGGAGGCTGAAGAAGCAGGCGGACACGGCCCAGAACATCAGCCTGCGCCTGACCACTCTGGAGAAGGACCACAGCCTCCTGGACCAGGAGAACCTGGAGCTCCGCCGCACTGTGGAATCTCTCCGGCCGGCCGCCGTGCGCCTGCCCCAGCTCCAGCAGGAGAATGGGGAGCTAGAGCGGGAGAGGGAGGAGCTGGCCCGGTCTGTGGAGGAGCTGAGGTCCCAGGGGAAGAGGGCGGAGAGGCTGGAGATGAGCGTCAGCAGCCTGGGTCAGGAGAACCAGAGGCTCCAGCAGAGCCTGGACAATAGCTGCACCAAGATCCAGGGGCTGGAAAGGGAGCTAAGGCAGGCTGAGGCCGAGACAGGGGGGTTAAGAAGGGAGCTGGAGGAGGTGTGCCTGGTGGGGAAACGCCTGGAGGTAGTGGAGAAGGAGAAGAGGGGGCTGGAGCAAGAACTGGGCCAGTCAGAGAAGGTATGTCTGTGTGTTATGTGTAAACTGTAGTGGCTGTGTCTTAAGTACTCCTGATTTCAATTCAATTAAATTGCAGGAGAGGAAGCAGCTGGAGAAGGAGGCACGGAGGCTGTGGCAGCAGCTGGAGGTGAAGGAGGGGGTGCTGGAGGAGAGTGCTCTGAGGCTGGCCTCCCTGGAGAAGGAGGGCATCACCAAGGAGAAAGAGCTGGAGAGGTTAAAGGAGGTGACTGGGAAAGTCAAAGAGCTGGAGAGGGAGAACAAGGAGCTGCAGAAACAGGCCACGATTGACAAGAGGACCCTGGCCACACTCCGAGAGGTATGTATGGGGAAGGTCTGAGGATAATATAGGCTACAGTAGATTGTAGAGAAGTACGTGTACTATGCAGTATATACAGTGCCTTCGGAAAGTATTCAGACGCCTTGACTTTTTCCACATTCTGTTATGTTACAGCCTTATTCTAAAATTGATCAAATAATTTTTTTCCAGCAATCTGAAAATACCCCATAATGACAAAGCGAAAACAGGTTTTAGAAACCTTTGCAAATGTATTAAAAAGAAAAAACAGATACTGTTTCCATTGATCATCCTTGATGTTTCTACAACTTGATTGAAGTCCACCTGTGGTGAATTCAATTGATTATACATGATTTGGAAAGTCACACACCTGTCTATGTAAGGTCCCACAGTTGACAGTGCATGTCAGAGCAAAAACAAAGATATGAGGTCGAAGGAATTGTCCGTAGAGCTCCGAGACAGGATTGTGTCGAGGCACAGATCTGGGAAGGGTACCAAAACATTTCTGCAGACATTGAATGTCCCCAAGAACACAGTGGCCTCCATCATTCTTAAATGGAAGAAGCTTGGAACCACCTAGTCTCTTGCTAGAGCTGGCCAAACGGTGCAATCGTGGGAGAAGGGCCTTGGTCAGGGAGGTGACCAAGAACCTGATGGTCACTCTGACAGAGCTCCAGAGTGCCTCTGTGGAGATAGGAGAACCTTCCAGAAGAACAACCATCTCTGTAGCACTCCACCAATGAGGCCTTTATGGTAGAGTGGCTAGACTGAAGCCACTCCTCAATAGGCATATAACAGCCCGCTTGGAGTTTGCCAAAAGGCACCTAAAGACCCTCAGACCATGAGAAACAAAATTCTCTGGTCTGATGACTTCAAGATTGAACTCTTTCACCTGAATGCCAAGCGTCACGTCTGGAGGAAACCTGGCACCATCCCTACGGTGAAGCATAGTGGTGGCATTATCATGCTGTGGGGATGTTTTTCGGCTGCAGGGACTAGGAGACCAGTCAGGATCGAGGCAAAGATCAACGGCGCAAAGTACATGGAGATCCTTGATGAAAGGTCCTGAACGCTCTGGAGCAGGTTGACTGGGGCAAAGGTTCACCTTCCAACAGTACAACGACCCTAAAAACACAGCCAAGACCATGCAGGAGTGGCTTTGGGACATATCTCTGAATGTCCTTGAGTGGCCCAGCCAGAGCCCCGATTTGAACCTGTTCGAACATCTCTGGAGAGACCTGAAAATAGCTGTGCAGCAACGCTCCCCATCCAACATGACAGAGCTTGAGGATCTGCAGAGAAGAATGTGAAACTCCCCACATACAAGTGTGCCAAGCTTGTAGCGTCATACCCAAGAAGACTCGAGGCTGTAATCGCTGCCTAAGGTGCTTCAACAAAGTACAGAGTAAAGGGTCTGAATACTTATGTAAATGTAATATTTCAGCTTTTTTATTTTGTAAATTAGCAAAAGTGTCTAAACCAGTTTTTGCTTTGTCATTATGGGGTACTGTGTGTAAATTGATGATGGAAAAAAACAATATAAAGTCAAAGGGTATACTGAACACAAATCTAAACTCAACATGTAAAGTTTTGGTCCCATGTTTCATGAGCTGAAATAACAGATCCCAGAAATGGTCAATCTGCACAAAATGCTTATTTCTCTCAAATCTTGTTCACAAATTTGTTTACATCCCTGTTAGTGATAATTGTTCCTTTGTCAAGATAATCCATCCACCTGACAGGTCTGGCAAATCAAGAAGCTGATTAAACAGCATAATCATTAGAGGTGCACCTACTCAGGGCAATAAAAGGCCACTCTAAAATGTGCAGTTTTCACACAACACAATGCCACAGATGTCTGAAGTGATGAGGGAGCGTAAAATTGGCATGCTGACTGCAAGAATATCCACCAAAGGTGTTTCCAGATAATTCAATGTTAATTTCTCTACTATAAGCCGCATCCAATGTCGTTTTAGAAAATGCGACAGTACGTCCAACTGGCCTCACATGAGGCAAATGGTGGTCACACCAGATACTGACTGGTTTTCTGATCCACGCCCCTACCTTTTTTTTGTAAGGTATCTGACCAACAGATGCATATCTGTATTCCAAGCCATGTGAAATCATAGATTAGGGCATAATGAATTAATTTCAATTGACTGAATTCCTTATATGAACTGTAACTCGGTAAAATCTTTGAAATTGTTAAATGTTGCGTTTTTATATTTTTGTTCAGTGTAGATGTACCATATAGCACATGGAGTTCAAGTAGAAAAAGAAATGCAGGGTGCCGATGAATTGATAAATATTTAGTTTTTTTATATATAAATTATGGATCACACCATGAGAGATTAGTATTCTGTGCATATTCTGCTTATGTCAATGCGCCTCTAAAACTGCAGTAAGGGTTACAGTAGCCTGTCCGTATACTGAATGTGCAGTGTGTTTCAAGTCTGTCTCTAGATCTGCATTTCTGCTACAACTGCCTCTCTAAAACTGTTTGGTGGACAGCTCAGTAGAATCAGCGCTATATTGTGTGTGTTCTGTCCAGGACCTGGTGAATGAAAAGCTAAAGGTGCAGCAGCAATGGAACGAGTTGGAGACACTGAGCCACGAGCTGGAGAAGATCGGCCTGAACAGGGAGAAACTACTGCAGGAGGAGCACAGCTGTGAAGACAAGTAAGAGGCTTTACGCTATGTCTACCAGCATGCATCACACTAACTACATCTACACTGTACCAGTATGCCATCACCCTACCGGTGTCTCAGACTCAATACCCTACCCTCATAATACTGCAGGCATTTTTTTGTATAAAAAAAGGGAGTGTACTAATATTTTGTAACAGGTATTTATAGCATTTGTGTGTGTGTGTGTGCTGAAGTGCTTGTGAAAATGTGTGCCCAATGTCCACTTTGGATGAGGTACAGGGGACATGTTGGTTTTGAGTTGTAAAGGGGCTTTTCATGTTTAGCAAGTTATTTGCTTTAATGGATTCTGCCCTACCTCCTGTGCCAGGTATAGTGGGTGAGTCCTGGTTTCTGGTCAAACCTGCGTTGAAAGCGTTTAATCACTTTCTCTGCAGATTTAATGTGCCATCTTTTATTTAGGCTCTTATTTTATTGTTTGGTGCAGTTGGTGGCATGAACACGTGTTCCACTCAAAAGTGTATGTGTTTGAGCGATCTCCAGCAGCAGGTGTGCAGTGTTCTATTACAACCAATTTCATAAGACTATATGGGAAAATTACAGGGGAAAGATTATTTCCTTTCCTCTGTCTTGCAGCAGTTTAATTTTCTCTGGAATTTTTCCTGGAGAGCGGAGGCGTTCTAGAATCTAGTCCTGCTGGGTGAGGTAATGTACAGTGACCGGGAGAACCATACCTGGCTTCAAATAGTATTGGTTTTCCTTCAAATATTTTGAGCATTTGAGCCTGCCTGCCTGGGGTGCCAGATGGGTGAGGTTTTGGGACAATTACATTGGTTCAATTGTAGCAGCTAAAGTATTTGAAAGAAAAAACAAATACTATTTGAACCCCAGGTCCGGTGAGGCAAGCAGCAGGACAGCGCTGTGAGAATAGCTGAACTGTACACTCCTGAACTCCAGCCTTTCTGAAGGGAAAATATATGAAATAAGACACTTTGGAAAAACTTGTATTGCCTGAAAGGAGGGCCTCTTCTTGAGGGGTTTTCTTCAGTCTCTGAGGATGTGTTAAGAGGCACCTCTCAAGGTAAGAGTTAGAGACCCAGCTGGGTGTCACCCAGGGGGATTGGATTAAAAGCAAAGACATTCCTTCTCCAGCTATTTGTGCTCAATGAAACCCAAGCTGCCACTATTCAGTTAACGTCAAATAAATTCACCACCCTGAGTTACATTTCTACAGCACTTAGTAATCTCGTGTGCTCTGCACGCTTATGATATATATTTATTTTTATTTAACTATTAGGTTCAACTGCTTGTGGCTAGGGTTTTTCATATTTTTCCTTCATAGTTGTCTTAGTGGAAAGCTAATACAGTGACTCCTTAGTACAGATGAAAGTCATATGGTTGTAAAACTTTTCAGATTACCTCAGCAAGCAAACCTCTGTCTCAAACTTGATATTCCATAATATTACTCTAGTCTCTCCTAAGTGAAGGCTTGATATCTGCCACACATGCGGTCTCCCTCTTGGTATTAGAAATAAGGTACAATAAATGGTACATTCAACCTCAAAAACATATAAGTAAATGCACATCGTTCTGCAGGAATTTCCATTATGTTTGATCATCATCGGACTTAAATAAAAGCCCCACGTTGCTGATAAATTTGCATCACAATGAATGAATTTGTCTGGGACTTTCTATTGGCCTTCATGACATTTAAACATATTGTTTGCATGTCTCTTTGCCCCCTCAGTAAGTTCAAGATCTTGGAGAGTAAGATCGAGTCAACGCTGAAGAAGACTCTGGAGATCCGTGAGGAGAAGATTCAGGGGCTGGAGTCTCGACTGGAGGAGTCTAGTAGTCTCAACCAGCAGCTACGCACTGAACTCAGCACCGTACGTACCTATACGCCTCTCTCATTCACTCACACACACAGACGTGTGTACACACTCAAACATATATTTGGAGCACACACAGTCTACTAATCATACTCTTGCACGTACTCAATCTTTCTCACACAAACACTTTCACTCGTATTTCTACTCTCTTATGTAACTTATTCACTTACAATCTTTTTACTCACACTGTTGTGGTGATTAGGTGAAGAAGACTCTAGAGGCTCTGCGACAGAGGCAGGAGGAGGAGGCGGCCCACTCCCAGACCCAGAGCTCCACACTGCAGGCTGTAGGTCAGGGCCAGGGCAGGCCCGGCCAGAAGGAGAAGTGGGAGACGGAGACTAGAGAGGCCACCACGGAGCTCCTCAAACTCAAGGACCGCCTCATCGACATAGAGAAGAATGTGAGTGGGGATGGAATTTAAAAGGGTTGAATGTTTAGTTGACCATTGACAAGGACTTCTTCCTGTAGAGCCCTCAACCCTTGCTGTGAATGCTTAGAACATGCGTAGCAAAACAGCTACTACAGTAACGGTCAAAACATACTGGCCAATGCAAGCATCATGCAAATTGTTATACAAATGGTATATTGTGCATGTTTAATCATACCTGGATGCTTTTCCCTTCAGAATGCAACCCTGCAGACAGAGAAGCACCTTCTGAAGGAGCAGCTGAGACAGCTGGACACCCAGAACAGTCAGCTGAATGCCCAGACTGTGGCCGTACAGAGGCAGGCTGCTCTACTGCAAGAGCACAACACGGCCCTGCACACACAGACAGCCAAGCTACAGGTACTACAATACATACTACAGGGGCTCTGCTCCACCATGTTCGCACAGTTACTGTGCTTCTCTCTCTCTCTCTGAGCTTGGTTGTGTGTCGGTCTGGCAGTTGTTTCTCACCCCCTTGTTTGCATTCCTAGTAGGGCTGTCCCTGACTAAAAAAGATCTTGGTCAACCGACAGTCTTCTGTTCTTTCGTCCAATCGATCGGTCCAAATTTTTAAACATGTATTTTTCCATATATAGACACACCCTATGTCCCCCCCGCTGCTGGCCTTTAATAGGCTACACCAGGGGTGGGACATTTTTTTTCATGTTGAGTGCCAATTTACTATTTATCTTACCATTTCTACCGATCCAGTTAGGATTTTCATATGCACATTTTTGTGGAACAGTGTTATTTAAATTATAGTATTTCAAAATCATTGTCATGTGGTTAATCTCAATTCTATTTGTATTGAAAATTATACAAATCTAAAAGTTACTTCTATAGAAGTAAGCAAATAGCCTACATAAAACCAACAAATAAAAACATTGCAGGTAGAAAATATCCTGATTTTAAAAGTAAATATCGTATACATCACATTAGCTACGCATGGCCTGTCTGCAATGAACTTGAAACATTCAATCAACTGGGTCTGGTCCAAAGCTCACGCTACTAACTTACAAAAAAGCTAGAAAGAATTTTCAAATACATTGAGAAACTTGTCATTCTCAGTGGATGTAAAAACAGACTTTGTGGAGGCTGTGGGGATGGCACTGTACATCAGTCTAAGACATGTGCTACTGAAATTGTATATGGTTATATTACATAAGAACAATGGTGCAACCCTAATAAAAATTATATTAATTTATAACAAATACGCTTTCTCCAAATTCAGCTGTTTTTAATCTTTGCTGTAAAGGCTTTACACTTTTTTTCATTATAACAGCCTCTCTGGTATTATCATTTATTTAGTGTTTACACTGTTCCAAATTGTCCGAAACATTATATTTAGAATAACAATAATGCTCCTTTTTCTTGATCTCCTTCTTATTCGTGTTATTATTATTATTATGATCATAAGTAATGTCATTATCATTAGTAGGCTTAGTATAGCAGCCTTGTATAACCACCATTTGAGATTCAGGCATAAAAGCACATCCTTTTTACTTTGGCCTATATTTCAATACTTTTTTAGGCTACTGTATCAATCAATTGTTCATGTCATCACACAGCATATGAATCATTCATGATTTGAAATGCAATCAAGCATTTTAGTTTTTTTTTAAATAAAAAAATAAAGCAAGCCTTGAATAATTACCTTAAAACCTCTTATGGCTGAGATCCCGTTAACGGGATCGATTTGACAACAGCAAGTGAAAGTGCAGGGCGCCAAATTCAAACAGAAATGTCATAATTAAAATTCCTCAAACATACAAGTATTTCACACCATTTTAAAGATAAACTTGTTGTTAATCTCACCACAGTGTCCGATTTCAAAAAGGCTTTACGACGAAAGCACACCAAACGATTATGTTAGGTCAGTACCTAGTCACAGAAAAACACAGCCATTTTTCCAGCCAAAGAGAGGAGTCACAAAAAGCAGAAATAGAGAAAATGAATCACTAACCTTTGATCTTCATCAGATGACACTCATAGGACTTCATGTTACACAATACATGTATGTTTTGTTCGATAAAGTTCATATTTATATCCAAAAATCTCAGTTTACATTGGTGCGTTATGTTCAGTAGTTCCAAAACATCTGGTGATTTTGCAGAGAGCCACATCAATTTACAGAAATACTCATAATAAACATTGATAAAAGATACAACTGTTATGCATTGAATGTTAGATCCACTTAATGTAACCGCTGTGTCAGATTTCAAAAAAACTTTACGGAAAAAGCCCACCATGCAATAATCTGAGTACGGCGCTCAGACAACAAACCAAGCCATACAGATATCCGCCATGTTGTGGAGTCGACAAAGTCAGAAATAGCATTATAAATATTAACTTACCTTTTGATGATCTTCATCAGAATGCACTCCCAGGAATCCCAGTTCCACAATAAATGTTTGATTTGTTTGATAAAGTCCATCATTTATGTCCAAATACCTCCTTTTTGTTCGTACAATCCAAACCCACGACGCACGGGCAAGTCCAGGCGAAAGTTCGTAGAAACATGTCAAACGAAGTATAGAATCAATCTTTAGGATGTTTTTATCATAAATCTTCAATAATGTTTCAACCGGAGAATTCCCTTGTCTGTAGAAATGCAATGGAACAAAGCTAACTCACGTGAACGCGCATGATCAGCTCATGCCACTCTGGCAGACCTCTGACTCATTCAGCTCTCATTCCCCCCTCCTTCAGAGTAGAAGCATTAAACAAGGTTCTAAAGACTCTTGACATCTAGTGGAAGCTTTAGGAAGTGCAATATGACCCCATAGACACTGAATATTGGATAGGCAAACCTACAAACCTCAAATTTCCCACTTCCTGGTTGGATTTTTTTCTCAGGTTTTTGCCTGCCATATGAGTTATGTTATACTCAGACATCATTCAAACAGTTTTAGAAACCTCAGAGTGTTTTCTATCTAAATCTACTAATAATATGCATATATTAGCAACTGGGCCTGAGTAGCAGGCAGTTTACTCTGGGCACCTTATTCATCCAAGCTACTCAATACTGCCCCCAGCGATAAGAAGTTATTAAACAATAAAATTACACCGGTTTATTTTGGTGTCACCTGTGGCGGCAGAAAAGCGAAGACCGACCCTGTCTATAGGTCAGGCCCTATTCGGACAGTATTAGTTTTACTGGGGAGGTCGGGGAAATGTGGCGTTTTGTGCTCATGCACATAATTACATCTGTAATATTAGTCCTGTCCAAATGTCAGATGGCCATGTCAGTCATTTTTACATTGCAGGAGAGTAACAATTCCAGCCAGAATAACATACTGTTTTTTGGTAAACTCCAAGGTCCTCTGATAATACTAGTCCTGTGCAAAATTGACATCCCTGTGTTTTGAGAGAAATGTCTGCGTTTGACAGGTGTTGCTCACTGTTTGCGCAAGAGAACAGTAACTGATTCGATAAATTGAACCAAGGGATCCGCATAGGCTACATGTACACCATTCATATATAGCTTATCAACTTTCACAGTGAATGCTTTTGTTTGTTTTGTGCATATGAATTGAGTATTACCAAATGCATCAGTAAAAAATATTGAGCCTATTTAATGCAACCCTTGCTGTTAATATATCGCAAAGCAGCAGCATACAACTGACCTTTGTAAATGATAAGAGAACTTTTTCATCCATAGCCTTTAAATGCTTTTCAAGTGTAATTGCACTGTTTACTCACATCTGAAGGCTGGGGTGCATTTTCGATGCACTGCGGATTGCTAAAATATCCTAATTTATGATCACACTTCCTCAATTGAAATATTATGGTGACACTATAGGAAATATGGTTTGGTATGGTTTAGAAACTTTGGAACCAAGCTTGAGTTATCAGTGTGGCCCTATCACCTGGACATGTTGAAATACTGTATCTTCACGCCTAGAATAAAAACCTTCCTTCATAACTGTGTAAATGTATATAAAATAAAATTACAGGGGGCAGTTAGGGGGGAAAAATTATCCCATCTGAATCGTCCTCTGGAATAATGGGCATTCTGGAGTAATAATTACATAACCAACGTTCTCCAGTAATACTTGTCCTGTGCGAACAGGTCTTTGGTCATGTGCATGCGATGCATACATGTGTCACGTAAAGAGAGCAAGGGTTGAGGGAATAGGAGGTTTTTCCTAAACAAATGATGGATTCCGGTAACAGAACTTTTCAGTCAAATGGCTGTAATTATGTTGCAGCTTTAGCAACACAGACCGCTCGATAAACACTTTGATGTTCTGTGGTAGACGATGCAGCAGGGAGGAGAGAGACAACGGGTGCTAGTCAGTCACTCGCTGTCTTTTTTTTGTTAACACAGAGCAGTAAGTCTGAGTCGGCCACGGCACAATCAAATCAATTGCTGATCGGACTCCCTCTAGTAATTTCTGTGTCCTAATTATTTAATCAAGCTGTATGCTTAAAGCATCAGACAAGCTAATATAGTTGAATTGATTAAAACACATAGGATGTGTCAATATATGGAAAATACACATTTAAAAATGTCTACTAATTGATTGGTTGAAGGAACAGACAACTCTTTTTTTTGTCTGTCAGCCCTACACGTGTGCCATGGGAAAAAAAATATGTATATTTGTGACCGCTCAACAACAAAAAATCTCTGTTGACCAACAGCCTATCGACCAAACAATCGACCAATCGACTAAATGGGGTCAGCCCTAATTCCTAGTTAGAGTAGCTGTGTCAGTTGTTGCCAATATATAGATGTTGTAAAATGAAAAAAATGTCTCCCTCTTTTAGGTGGAGAACTCCACCCTCAACTCCCAGAGTGCATCTCTCATGGCCCAGAATGCTGTGCTGCAGGGCCAGGTGGGGGCGTTGGAGAGTGAGTCAGAGGCGTGGCAGCGGCAGCGGGAGGAGGCGCGGGTGGGCAGGGAGAGTGTGCTGCAGGATCACGAGCGCCTGCTGAGTGTACATGAGAGACAGGCAGCGGAGTATGAGCAGCTCATCGCCCAACACGCCACCCTGAAGGGCAACCAGAGAGCTCTGGAGCAAGAGCACCGCACACTGGAGAACAAGTGGGTCACACACATGGGGCACAAGCTCAGGGGTTACACAAACCACCCAGCATACACACACCAAGTGGTAATGCCCTAAGGCACGGCTATTCAACTATATTGTTACTGGGGCCATATGTAATTTTTTTTTTTAAATGGTTCATTGCAGGGGTGCTGGATATTTTCCACATGCGATTATTCTTCAGAAGAACTGTATAAAAAAGCAATGCACAACCGCCAATAAATAACTTTTCTTAAAATGGAATGTTGCTTAAAGTAATTATGAAAGAAGTGGAGTACACAACTTGCGTGAGTCAAGGTGCAACCAAAAAATGTTAGCATCGTTGAAAAGGCACAACGCTATTAACATCTTCTTAAAGATGCACTATGCAGAAATTGCACCACCATTTCCTGGTTGCTAAAATTAGAATAGTTTGCCTAATTTCAGTTTGACAAAACAAGCAAGTATAGTGTAGTCATTGTAATCAAATCACATTTTATTTGTCACGTGCCAAATACAACAGGCTTACTTACAAGCCCTTAACCAACAATGCAGTTTTAAGAAAAATAAGAGTTAGTAAATATTTTCTAATGTCAACAAAAGTTTTTTTTTTAAAGAGAGAGAGAGAAAAAAAAGAGCAACAATAAAATAACAATAAGGCTATTTCTATGTGAATTTGGTCGGGTTACCCAAAAAGTTACATATTGCAGCTTTAAAATAAATAAATCGTCTGAAAACTATGCATCTCAATAAATGACAATCAGCCAATGCCAAATTCCAGTCTGAAGGAGGTATACTTTGAATTAATTTCCCTCAGTCATTAGGTGTGTTTTGTCACACACAATGAGTCCTTGTGAGTATCAGAGAGGGAAACAGGAGGCATGTACTTGTTCCTTGGTCTTAGCTTTCAGGAATGGGGTCATAATATTTTGTGGCTTAAACTGTTCAAACGCTAGAGCCAAATTCAAAGGAAGAAAAAATAATCAACATGCTGCTAGAATTCACACTTGACAACCACCATAGTACTTGTCATTTTGGCAGGGATTTTTTATGGACCTTTTATTCATGTTCAGAATTTATCAAAGGGTATGGAATTTAATAAAGATCATATTCTCCAGAGGTCAGCTACTATGGTCACACATACACTCACCAAGATGTTACACTGAGAAGGTGTAATAGAAAAAGGTCAGATTCGTTTAAAATAAATATATATTATTATTATTATTATTACAGAGTGGTCATGTTACTGTTGTTCATGTCCATGTCATGTGTATTGACCTTGGTGAGTCTGTGTAAAATATCAATTGGTTACATGTCATCAAGAGAACTGTGTTAATATATTTCTCTGAGGTTAATTTTCCAATAACAGACTTCATCATTTGATAAGCCACATATAAACAGCCATAGGCTAGTGAAAGTATGTCCTTCCAGACTGGCTTGGCACTGGGACACTGAGAGACCGCCCTAAGGAAGTGACCTAGGGGATGTGTTGCCTGCCCTTCCTGCCTCTCCCCTGCTCTCTCCTGACCACCCCATGCCACCGGGCTGGAACAGTACAGCAGTAACAGACTGGGTGTGGTTTCACTCTGAGACATCCTGGCTGGAGCTGGGAGAGACTGCTGACACCGCAACGGTTGGGTTGGGTGGAGACAGGTAGCCTAACACTAAGGCTAGGGAGGGGCAGGACAACAAAGTTAACATCAGGCCAGAACTGTGACTGTTCAATAACTCTGGGAGACTAATTTCGTTCAGTTGGTGTTCAGATAGGCTTATGTCAGTGGAGCTCTTCTAGTCTGCTGCTTTTATTGTTTAACAGTGGAACCTTATAACCTGTACTGCTTCAGGCAGGTCACTCCTGGGGGGAGGGCCTGAGGGAGACACGTGTCACAAGTACATTACTACTCTAACTATGGCGAATGTGTTCTCTGTTTTCTGTGGTTATATTTGGACTTGGTTATATTATGTACGTATATCTCATAGGGCTGAGCTGTATACCTTATTTTATGACATACCGGTATTGATGCAGGGACCGTTCTATACCAATATTTTAATGTTTGGTTTGTTAAATGCGATACGCCATCTGTAATGTTACCTTTTAGTTTACTTCGCTACTTGACTCATCTCTCTCCACTCTCTCTCCGTGCCCCTTTCCATACAGACCTAGCCACGCCCCCTGTCACTCAAGGAGCGCATTTGATGTTCCTCAACCACGAGACACTTGCGTTGAGTCTGCTTGGTCAATGCAGCACATGCAACAATGTTGATGACAACGATGCTGTTTTCACTTTGCATCTTAATATAAATCCACCAGCGTTCTATAATGACACTTAGTTTGTGTTTCTTACATCAGCAAATTGATAGTTAGTCTTTTCTTTGCAAGTTGCCCTAAATCTTGAGATGCTAATTGTTAGCCGCTAATGCTATAATAGCTAGCTAATATATGTACTGAGTAAGAGCAAACGTAGCTAGCTAATACAGCCTGATAATACCAGTGATGGTGTAGACCTAAAACAGCATGTTGTTTGTGCAACAGTGTCTTCTAAATCAAAGAGGAATATGCAAAGCAAAAATATGTTAACTACATGAAGTAGCTAAGAGAACATGCAATGTAGCCAAAGCTTATAGGGTCCCCTAGGAAACACGTATCAACACTTTAGTTGTTACCCTGTCACAATAACTCTTTCCTGACATTTGTAATTCGTTGTCATCTCAAACACTGTATTGAAAGTGCCCTCTATTCTAACTATTGAATTAGAATAGTCATTCTATTTCCATGATTCCAACAGTATTGCTCTAATTCGCAAGTCAAATCGCAATTGCAACATTTGGTTAAAAATAAGTCCTAGATTATTTATAGTGTGCATCCCTAAGGTGTAAAGTACTTAAGTAAAGACCTGTGGGTACTACTTAAGTCGTTTTTTGGTATCTGTACTTTACTATTTTTATTTGACAACTTTTACTTCACTACATTCCTAAAGACAATACTGTACTTTTTACTCCATACATTTTCCCTGACACCTAAAAGTACTCATTACATTTTGAATGCTTAGCAGGACAGGAAAATGGTCCAATTCACGCACTTGCCAAGAGAACATCTCTGGTTATCTATTGCCTCTGATCTGGAGGACTCACGAAACATAAATGCTTTGTTTGTAAATTATGTCTGAGTGTTGGAGTGTGCCCCTGGCTATCCGTAAATACATTTAAAAATGGTGCCATCTGGTTTGGTTAATATAAGTAATTTAAAATTATTTTTTACTTCCATACTTATATTTATGCTTAAAATACCGTGATATAATATTTTGGACATT
Organism: Salvelinus alpinus; assembly: GCF_045679555.1. Lineage (NCBI taxonomy): Eukaryota > Metazoa > Chordata > Actinopteri > Salmoniformes > Salmonidae > Salvelinus > Salvelinus alpinus. The sequence continues at coordinate 13,049,728 of NC_092110.1, read as the reverse complement.
TCGCCCAGCCCTAATATCACATACACACATGATGAGAACCCACACATAATAAACGCTTGTATTCCCACTGTCCTGTACGAGAAAAATAGTCCTATTGGGAAGCATACTATCATATCAGTTTAAATGGAGTAATGTGAGATGTGACATGGAGAGATTTTTAGTTAGCCAGCTCAGCCATCTACTTTTTCTCTCCTTTTATGAATAATGGAGCAGGGTCCCTTGGAGCCCGGGTTGAGGCCCAGGGATTAGAGGAGTCTGCCTGCTGTGCCGTCAAAGGACCTAATCAGCTGGAATATCAGATGGTCCATATGCCTCAAGGCCTGGGTTGTGTTCATTAGGTACACGGTAGAAAAACATTTAAAAAATGTTTTACAACACAACTAAAATGAGAGGTTGTAATTGGACAGGCTGAGGTAGTCCCTCCCTTTTCCAGTCAGTTTCTTTAATTTTTGGGATATGATGAAAGAATGAAGATGACCCTGATGGGATTGCTTTGATCTGTGATCTTAGCAGCTCTTTGAACACACCACCACATATATCATGGATGCTCAATACTTCATGACTTTTCCATCCAGCTCTTGTCGGACCCAGTATCGATATTGTTCTTTCGGTGGTAATAGGAATCTATATGGGATGGGATTGCCATGGCCTATTTTATTTTTTTTAGATGTAAAACAATACAAAACATGTACAGTTAATTTGGCACCATACAGTGCCTTGCAAAGTATGCAGACCCCTTGGATTTTCCCCCACATTTTGTTACAAAGTGGGATTAAAATGTATTTAATTGTCATTTAACTGCCTCCTTATTTTCAAGCGTGGTGGCTTTTGACTTAAATCGGCTTGAAATACTATAGAAATTACTGTCTACCCACGATCCCCAACATCTTGAAGAATTTTGAAAAGAATAATGGCCAAATATTTCACAATCCAGGTGAGCAAAGCTCTAGAGACTTACCCAAGAAGACTGCTGGAATTGCTGCCAAAGGTGTTTCTAACATGTATGGACTCAGGGAGCTGAATACTTATGCAATGACTATTTTATTTATGAAAATGTTCTGCCACTGTGACAATAGAGTATAGATTGATGACAAAAAAATCTATTTTAAATCAATTTTAATCCCACAATAAAATGTTAAGAAATCCAAGGGGTCGGAATACTTTATGACCTCCGAGGAGAAATAGTCTTTTAACCCAGTCTTTCTTTCTGTTTTTCTGTGTCTGTCTCTGTGTGCAGGTACATAGTGCTCCTGAAGCAGAAAGATGCCATGGAGGCGCTGGAGTCCACCCTCCAGAAGGAGAGGGAGAGTCTAGGAGAGGAGATCCACAAAAACGCCCTGATCTTGGGGGAGAATCAGAGCCTGAGGGGGGAAGTGGACAGGTGAGCTCAGTCAGTACAGCAGCACCTGAATACAGCACCAACAACATACTCCAGCTTTTCAAAGCACCACATAGAGAACAGCCTGACCCTGGCACCCTCTGGTGGTTATATACTGTAATGGCTGTTTCTAACTATCTTTCTCCAGCTACACACACTTGGCCATGGTTTTTTAACACTACAGTTAGATAAAACTGGCTTTTGTTGCCAAGTGGGCAGAAAAAATAAGTATGGCTAAAATTAACAAAATCTAACAAAATTCACTAACTACAGAACTGACTAGCTCACCCTAAAATTTGTATTTTGAAGATGAATTTGTTTTGCAAAGCACCAGGAACTCATGTCTCTCCATACGTTCTCTCCACACCCCCTGAAGGTTGACCCAGACACATACCCAGCTACGTGCGGAGTATGATGGGCTGCAGGTGCAGACCAAGGAGCTGAAGACTAGTCTGAATGGAGCTCAGCTGGAGGTGAACCGCTGGCAGGCCAGATACGACTCAATGAAGGAGCAGCACCAGGGCCTGGACATCTCCATGACCAAGCTGGACAATCACTGTGAGGTACAGAGATGACTGAAAGACCACACCGGGACCTCAATGAGCTACTGCACAGGGGACTGTCTATGGGTTTTCCATAGAGATAAAACGGCTCATCTCTATTCTGTGTTCTGTCCCAGTTGCTGACGCGTCTGAAGGGGAACCTGGAGGAGGAGAACCACCACCTGCTGAGTCAGATCCAGATGTTGAGCCAGCAGAACCAGACCCTGCTGGAGAGAACCATGGAGAGCAAGGAGCTCTACCATGAAGAGCAAAAACAGTACATGTGAGTAGGGAAGTGTGTGTGTGTGTGTGTGTGTGTGTGTGTGTGCACGTGCGGGTATATAGAGGGAGATATTTTCTACTGGAATTTGATTAGTTTAATGTCATAAATAAATCAATCAAATCCTGTGTTTCCAGTGACAAGTTGAACTCACTCCGGAGGCAGAAAGAGAAGCTGGAGGAGAAGATCATGGATCAGTACAAATTTTATGATCCAACCCCTAAAAAGTAAGTTTTGTTACAGTTTGACTTGCTAATCTAAGTCAATGGAATAGGATGACAAATGGATGCATTTAGCAAGGCCTAGGTCCCTGAGTTGTTCCTGGTCAGGTCACATGGTCTGTAAACCCTCCTGACCCTAGCTATGCCACTTGTGGAGAGTTCCCCAAGGAGGGAAAGAGAGCTTACTTTGTGGGCCCTAGAGCATACATAGACAGGAAAGAAATATGACGCAAGTGAAGATGACCTATGGCCTGAGGATAGATGGATGTCTGAGTGTAACTGTGATTTCCTGTCTGTCAGGAAGAACCACTGGGTCGGGGCCAAGGCCTTGGCCAAACTCATCAAGCCCAAGAACAGACAGGACAGCTCGAGGGAGAGGGTGCGGAGCGCCCCAGACATCCCCCTGCCTGAACCTCCCACCCTGGACTTCGCTGACATACCTCCCCCCCTGCCTCCCCCTCTACCCCCCCGCCAGTCCCGCCTCAGCCTGGACTCTGTGGGGAACCACTCTCAGGAGGAGAACCACCACGGACAGGGGCACTCCCCTACCCTCACCCCCACCCACTCCAGCAGAGGTAAGACTGACACGGGGTGGGGGGTGGGTTGGGGAACTAAAGGAAAATGCAGTGTATTTTCGTCTACTCATCCAGGATTGTTCTTAACTGAATAAGGAAAGGTGTCAAGGCCATACAGTTCTACAAGTCCTCTTTACCACAAGAGGGAGCTCTAGCTACACACAATCTCACATTTCCTCCCCCTCCAACTCATCTTGCATGTTCTTCATTATCTACTAGTTCAATGGGGATCTATTGCATGCCTAAACATTTTAATACTTTAACTCTTCATCTTCTCTGTTGGACTATTTTGGACGCTGTTCATTCATATAATGCATGTAGTTAACTACTTTCTTTCATTCACTCATCTCTCTTTCTCCCCCTTCTCTTTGTCGTTGTGTGTATAACATAATCCCCTATCATTCAGCACCCCCAGCCCTGCCAGCAGTACTCCCCGTCAGACCAGCCAAGCGGTTTGGTTTTCTGAGGAGTAAGAGCCAGGAGAAAATGAAGGTTCCCAAGACGCCTCTCTCACGGCATTCTCTCTCTAGACAACTTCGCTTCTGGTCCTCCTCTGACATCTCCACCTGTACCACCGAGCCCCTCTTGCCCCTCTTGCCCATCATTGGACAGTTCTAATACCACCACCACCATCTTCGTCATCTTCATGTTCACTCACCCCCCTTTTTTAATCTGCAACATCTTAACTTTTTGGCCCTCTGTCATAATTTACTTACAGACAACTGATCTCTTAATGTACACATACCTCCCATTACAACATACACTATCACACATACCAACACAAACTGAACTCTGAACTGAACTGTTTGAGGCCTCTAGCCTCATACCCTGCACACTCCACTCTGGACTCTGGCTAGACCCTGCAGTAAGTAGCCTTGTTTTGGATTAGAGCTCGCCCCTACTGCAGCCAGCCCTTACTGCAGCCAGCAGCTTTGCCTCTCTCTGTGTTAATGAGATCTGTGTGTCTGTCAACTGATGTTTAATCATGTAAAGTGGGCAACTGAAGAGCCATGACACCAGCCCAATAAAGGCAATTACTCTGTCTGCTGTGTCTCTTAGTCTGGCAGCTGGTATAAATCTCATGTTGCACATGGCTGGAGGGATGATGAGAGGAGAACTTGTTACAGGGGCAATCTGCAATATTTACTGCTGTTTAAAGGATTGTGCTTTTAATCCCAGTGTGAAAGAAATGCCACTTTGGGGAGTGATGTGTGCACATGCTGTCTGTGCTGCGTTGTTAGCCTGTGTCACGTTGCTGATAATATGAATGCCTCCAGCTAGCATCATACTCTCTCTGACTCTCCTTGTGAAACTCACACCACAGTCTAACATCATCCTATCCTTTATTCCATATCCTTCCTTATCTGTCACTCTCTGCCATGCTTTTAAGCCACACTCTCTGTCCACCTCTTTTCCCTCCACACCATATCCCTTTGCTCAGCCATAATGACAATGGCTGTGCAAAAATACAGAATAGCTGTTCTATTGGATCTATTGATGTCTGAGACTACTAACACAGTGATGTTTGCATAAATGACCAATCCAATGCTGGACTGAGAGAGGGAGCAGGGAATGCAATAAGACTAAGGTATAGAACCAGATCCTCCCTGAGCCAGTAGCCTACCAGACTGACTGAGACACCACTGTCTTGTAGGCTACCCACACACACTCTCTTTCTCTCTCACTTTCTTCCTTTCTTGAGAGTTAAAAACCAGACAGGAAACTGCCAAAGCCTTCACTTCCTATAGAATAGTAGAACTGCCAGTGTTCTATTCTGTCTCAGCAGGCCAGGGTTCAGTCTGACTTACTATAAAGGGATTTAGCCTTTTATTCTTTTGTAAAAAAAAAGACTGATCGGATAGAAACATTGGTAGGTCCAAAATGCATCTAAAAACCATTGGTGTGCGTACAGTATCTTACCATTTGGAAAGTGGTCTGACTGAAGAAATGATAGTTGAGACTACTGTATATCATTGTGTACTGTAGCAAACGGAGTCAACTTGTGTCCTTTGAAAGCTTTTGCTGACACTTACGCTTCACTGCTCTAGCACACACTTGTCTACCTGCCCTAACTGTCCACTGTCCAGCAGTCTCCAGCTCACCTGCCTCTGCTGTGTCCAGAATGGGGTTGTTTGTTTGGACGGATGTGGTACCATCATAGATACTAACTGCTCTGTTATTGTTCCCCTAGCACTAAACGACAGTGGAGTATCCCGAGGCAGGGAGCTGTACCGAATTCCAGGGGGTAGCAGTGAGAGTGTCAATGGCACAGAAGAGCTCTATGCCAGAAGGAGAGGTGTGGCGCTAGGGGGCGCTGCTCACTCCACCCTCGCCAACCACACCTCCACTTCAGGCCTGACACCCAACTCAAGCTCCAGGCCTGGACGCAGACCCAAAGGTACAGTAGGCCCAATGCCCATTTACTGACTAGCTGCCATCTTCAATGTTAAGATGTCATGATGTAGTGTAGATCTGCAGTATGTTCTTTCTATGAAACTATAACTTTCTATGAAAGTCTCTTAAAGTCAGTAATGAAGTTTCCATTCACAGTTAAGTAAAGTCATTCCGTTAAATAGATCAAGACGGGTGTGATGGAAACACGATGTCTATACAATTTCATTAATGTTGACAGACAATTTGTTTGCTTGACATGGTGTGATGTTTTTGTCGGTAAAATGTATTATGCGGTGGAAAGTCCTTTATGCCCATGATATGGAGTCATGTGATGATATGCTATGTTGTACTACCACAACAATGTGGAAAAGCGTTGAGTTTTATAGGCAGATGAAATAAATTATGATAAACTGATTGATGGTGATGAGCTTGATGCAAATTTACAATAAATATCAAGGGTATTATTTGAATGCTGGTGACATGATGATCGATGCTTGGCTGCAAATGATCAAATAAATTATATTGCTCTTATCCATATCTCATCATAACCTATCCTGTCCACTTTATTAGCCACCTGTTGTCTAGAGAGAATGCTCCAAAACCAGATTGTTTTTGTGACAAAACCATCGGTAGAGTTTAAAATGTGATGGAACCCCATTCAATCAATCAAATGTATTCATAAAGCCCTTTTTACATCAACAGTTGTCACAAAGTGCTTATACAGAAACCAAGCCTAATACCCCAAAGAGTGAGCTATGCAGATGTGGAAGCATGGTGGCTAGGAAAAACTCATTAAAAAGGAAGGAACCTAGGAAGAAACCTAGAGGAACTAGGCTCTGAGGGGTGGCCAGTCCTCTTCTGGCTGTGCCTGGTGGAGATTATAAGAGTACATAGCCATTAAGTCCAGATCGTTCTTCAAGATGTTCAAACGTTCATAGGTGACCAGCAGGGTCAAATAATAATCCGTGGTTATAGAGGTTGCAACAGGTCAGAAGTTAATGTCAGTTGGCTTTTCATAGCCAAGCATTCAGAGATCGAGACAGCAAGTGGGGGAGAGAGGGTCGAAACAGCATTGAACTTCTGCTTTAAATTCGGTACATGGGAACTTCAGCGACCAAAGTGATTTTTATGTGCACTGCGTTATCACACAAGAAATCAGTTTGATGGAAGCGTACCTCCAGTGAGAGAACATGCATTTTTTTTATGCAGGTTTTAGAATATTTGCATGAAAATCTGTCGCCAATTGGATGGAAACCTATCTAGTGTTCCAGAATAACGCCAAACAGGTGACTTAAATCCCTAATCTCCCAGAGCGCAGTGCTGAATAATTGACACGTCACTTAGTTTACCAAGAGGTCAGTTATCAGTGTTTTGGAATAATTCTGCCATCCTCAAGTCAATCACAGTCGGGGAACATTTGTTTACTTTCCTTGAAACCTTGTGGTCCAATCTCAGAACATGGTGCCATCAACTGGAAAATAGATACACTTACAGGAAGGAGCCTTGTGGCTCAAGGCTACATCATCGTACAGAGACAGTTGTTACATTATGTTATACAGTAGCAACATTTGAATTCAGTATGTAGAAGTGAAGTGGATTATCTATAGTTGATCTACTGTGTATAAACATGGGGTTTTCCTACAGCTTAGAAATATCCCCTTAATCATCCTTAAACACTACTGCCCTTTTTAGTGTGCACAGTTTTAATTGTATAGGGGGACAGTATCAGCATGTGGGGGTACACGTCTGTTGGGACAAATGACTCGTAACACACATACCTTCATCTCTCTATCAATATGTGATGACGTGGAGGAGTAACTCACTTCCCTCTGTGCTCTGCAGGTTTCATCCATGAGGACGACCCTCGGGTTCCCTCCCTTGATGCCCTGTTTGGGAGCAGTATCCATGGAAACGCAGGTAAAAGACCAGGATGATCAATACAAGTTCAAACGGCTGCTGGACCCTTGGGCTCCCTTTCACTCTCTGTGTCCCTCTCTCTGTTTCATTCTTTCTTGCTCTCTCTCTTTCCCGCCTCCATCTCTTTCTCTGCAGGTTATCGACCAGGCTCTGCTGAGCTCAGCCGCAACACCTCCAGCAGCAATTCCCCTGTTAACTGCAAAGGTACAACCAACATTATGCCTATCTGCAAACCCTGCAAATGACTTCAATAGATGCTATTTTATATTTAACTGATTTTTATACCAGATGTGTCATTATATTGGGCATGTCTCAGGCCACTGTTTTAGCCTGCTTTCTAGTACTATCCCCCACTGTGGACTTAAGTCATTTTCAGCATTTAGTTGACTAAAAAGCAATACTGTATCTCTTATCCTGATTGTCTATCTTTACCTCTCTACCTCCCTCTGTCCATCTAGATTCCCTGGAGCGCCTGCAGGGCCGTTCTGCCAGCCTGTCCAGTGATGACGTAGTGGGCGTTAGTCACGACGTCTCCCTGTCTCTCCCCCGGAGCTCCACGGTTCCCTACGACACCCATACACACACCCCGACCAAGAGGAGTGCACCCCGGCCGGGCCGCCACCGAACCTCCTCCCCTGGCAGCGATATGGTCACGTTGGAAGAGTTCCTGGAGGAGAGCAACACCCTCTCACCACCGACTGTAAGAATAGAGGGATAATATGTCATAGGGAGATGGATGAATGGTTTGGGATGTGGATGTACTAGCTTAGTATGGTAAAACAGAGTGCATTCGGAAAGTATTCAGACCCCTTTGCTTTTTCCACATATTGTTATGTTACAGCCTTATGTATTAAATTGTGTTTTTTTCTCTATATACACACAATACCCCATAATGACTAAGTAAAACTGTTTTTAAAAAAAAAAAATTTTTTTTTTTTTTTATAAAACGCTACATGTTTGGCACACCTGTATTTGGGGAGGTTCTCATTTACATTACATTTACATTTAAGTCATTTAGCAGACGCTCTTATCCAGAGCGACTTACAAATTGGTGCATTCACCTTATGATATCCAGTGGAACAACCACTTTACAATAGTGCATCTAACTCTTTTAAGGGGGGGGGGGTTTAGAAGGATTACTTTATCCTATCCTAGGTATTCCTTAAAGAGGTGGGGTTTCAGGTATCTCCGGAAGGTGGTGATTGACTCCGCTGACCTGGCGTCGTGAGGGAGTTTGTTCCACCATTGGGGTGCCAGAGCAGCGAACAGTTTTGACTGGGCTGAGCGGGAACTGTACTTCCTCAGAGGTAGGGAGGCGAGCAGGCCAGAGGTGGATGAACGCAGTGCCCTTGTTTGGGTGTAGGGCCTGATCAGAGCCTGAAGGTACGGAGGTGCCGTTCCCCTCACAGCTCCGTAGGCAAGCACCATGGTCTTGTAGCGGATGCGAGCTTCAACTGGAAGCCAGTGGAGAGAGCGGAGGAGCGGGGTGACGTGAGAGAACTTGGGAAGGTTGAACACCAGACGGGCTGCGGCGTTCTGGATGAGTTGTAGGGGTTTAATGGCACAGGCAGGGAGCCCAGCCAACAGCGAGTTGCAGTAATCCAGACGGGAGATGACAAGTGCCTGGATTAGGACCTGCGCCGCTTCCTGTGTGAGGCAGGGTCGTACTCTGCGAATGTTGTAGAGCATGAACCTACAGGAACGAGTCACCGCCTTCTCCCATTCTTCTCTGCAGATCCTCTCAAGCACTGTCAGGTTGGATGTGGAGTGTTGCTGCACAGCTATTTTCAGGTCTCTCCAGAGATGTTAGATTGGGTACAAGTCCGGGCTCTGGCTGGGCCACTCAAGGACATTGAGATTTGTCCCAAAGCCACTCCTGTGTTGTCTTGGCTGTGTTTTTAGGGTCGTTGTCCTGTTGAAAGGTGAACCTTTGCCCCAGTCTGAGATCCTGAGCACTCTGTAGCAGGTTTTCATCAAGGATGTCTCTGTACTTTGCTCCATTCATCTTTCCCTCGATCCTGACTAGTCTCCCAGTCCCTGCTGCTGAAAAACATCCCTACAGCATGGTGCCAGGTTTCCTCCAGACATGACGCTTGGTATTCAGGCTAAAGATTTCAATCAAACCGGAGAATCTTGTTTCTCATGGTCTGAGAGTCATTTAGGTGCCTTTTGGCAAACTCAAAGCGGGCTGTCATGTGCCTTTACGGAGGAGTGGCTTCCGTCTGGCCACTCTACTATAAAGGCCTGATTGGTGGAGTGCTGAAGAGATGGTTGTCCTTCTGGAAAGTTCTTCTATCTCCACAGAGGAACTCTGGAGCTCTGTCAGATTGACCATTGGGTTCTTGGTCACCTCCCTGACCAAGGCCCTTCTCCCCCAATTTCTCAGTTTGGCTGGACAGCCAGCTCTAGGGAGAGTCTTGGTGCTTCCAAACTTCTTCCATTTAAGAATGATGGAGGCCACTGTGTTCTTGGGAACCTTCAATGCTGCAGACATTTTTTGGTACCCTTCCACAGATCTGTGCCTCGACACAATCCTGTCTCGGGACTCTACGGACAATTCCTTCGACCTCATGGCTTGGTTTTTGCTCTGACATGCACTGTCAGCTGTGGAACATTATATAGACAGGTGTGCGCCTTTCCAAATCATGTCCAATCAATTGAATTTACCACAGGTGGACTCCAAGTTGTAGAAATCTCAAGGATGATCAATGGAAACAGGATGCACCTGAGTTCAGTTTCGAGTCTCATAGCAAAGGGTCTGAATACTTATTTACATAAGGTATTTCTGTTTTTTAATTAAGACATTTTCAAAGATAATCTAAATCCTGTATTTGCTTTGTCATTATGGGGTATTGTGTGTAGATTGATGAAAAAAATAGATATTTAATTGATTTTAGAATAAGGCTGTAATGTTAAAATGTGGAAAAAGTCAAGGGGCCTGAATAATTTCTGAATGCACTGTACATCAACCACTGTAAGAACTTGCACATTCTATGACAAAGTGATGTATGGTGGTTTGGCTTGGATGAAATTGTGGATATAGCTTCTAGTTTAATATGACACATCGAATTAATTTTCACAGCTAGCTATAAGCATATAGTGTCATAGGGAAATGGATGAAAGGTTTGGGAAGGCGTTGTGGCTTCATATAGCCAAATCTGATTTAATTTTTATTTATTTATTATGATACATTTAGTTAGATTTCTCAGCCAACCTAGACAGGCGCCCAAAAACAGTGTCTAAAATGTTAATGGTCTGAATTACGTTTATTTTACGTTGGCTAATGAAGAATACTGAACTGGTCTCTGTCTGTAAGTCCCCCAGTTTCAGATATAAGGTAAGGTTTCGTTCTGCATTGAGTGATGCTACATAAAGCACAGCTTCCCTCTCTCCAGCCGCTCTGCAGGAGAACTCCTCTCCACCAACAGCTCCTCTGACTGAGGCTCTGTATTGGTACCACCAGGCCAGGGTGATGGATGGGTGGCACTGTTCGTTTTTGGTCATTCACCTCACTTGACAGGCTTTTGTAGATGAAATGTTAGGATCAAATTTACATCAGCTGATATCTCAAAGTGCTGTACAGAAACCCAGCCTAAAACCTCAAACAGCAAGCAATGCAGGTGTAGAAGCACGGTGGCTAGGAACAACTCCCTAGAAAGGCCAAAACCTAGGAAGAAACCTAGAGGAACCAGGCTATGAGGGGTGGCCAGTCCTCTTCTGGCTGTGCCGGGTGGAGATTATAACAGAACATGGCCAAGATGTTTAAATGTTCATAAATGACCAGCATGGTCAAATAATAATAATCACAGTAGGATGTGCAGTAGAATGTGCACACCTACACACTCCATTCACCTCACTTTCTAACTCACACAGTAAATAAAATAGTCATCACTTAGTGGGCATACTGTGGCAACGGTGGGGGTTCAACACCACACAATGTACATTTTTCTTTCTCGTTCTCTTTCACTATATCTCTTGTTTTCTTCCTACCTCTGTTTTAAAGAATGTAGAGATCAGTCTGATTCTCGCTTCCCTGACTAACCACCTAAATCAGTATAAAATGGGTTAACACACCTAAATCAGTGTAAAATGGGCTAACACACCTAAAGTTTTTGCCTCCAAACCTGACTAAATATGATTGAGAGGTGTTCATGCCTAACTAAACCCACTCACATTGACCTGCATCCCAAAGTGCTGTATCAATCAACATCTGAGCAGTGGTGTTACCTCCCATAGTCCCTCTATTTTTAATGGTGCAGGTAGATGAGACCAATTCAATACTTCTCTTTGTTTATAAAGGCATTTCCTCTTCCTCATTAGATTATTTCTCATGTCATTGGCTGTTAGCCCTGTGAGCAGCGGGCCGCTCTGATTGGCTTGCCGTTTAATATCATTTATATAGTGCTGCAGTGAGATGTGTATGGCCCCTGGTGTTGTAAACACATTCCCTAATGATTCTACATCAGAGGCATAGGCAGACAGACCCATGGGCCATATTTCCAGGAATCTTTATACTGTTTAACAATAGACCATCTAAACAAGCACTTCACTGATTGGATCAGTCCTGAGTCCCATGTTGTGTCTGTACAGTAATCCAGGAAGTTGAACATGAACAATAATAGTTTTGGATGGATTCCCTCTGTGTGATAAGGGTTTGGTGTTGAATTCTTTACTTCCTTGATTCATCTAAGTGCTGTGTGTCGGTCTCCCTCATCCCTCCCCTCAGGTGCAGACAGGCAGTCAGGAGGACCTGATGGAGGACTACTTCAGCAGAACAGGAGAGCGGGAGAGATCCACCTCCGGCCGGCCCCCTCTGAGAGATGGAGCCAAGACCCCCACCAGCTATGTCACGCCCACCGTGAAGAGAGACACAGACCCCCAACGGGCCGGCGACGTGCCAGGCAGGAACTCCAAACCAGGCCAGAGCGTCAGGCCTATCGTCCGGCTCCCTGAGGAATCCACCTCCACACCCCAGTCCCAGACCCTACCCAACCGGGCCAGTAATGGGTTAGGGACAGGGGGGTGGCCCTCACCCCTGGGACCCCCTGCTCCCCGTGGAGGTGGTCTGGGCAGCAGCAGTCTGTCTCGGACCTTCAGCCTGGCCTCTGCTGACCTGCTGCGCTCAAACGGTCCAGATAGCTACCGGACAGACAGGGAGGCAGGTGGCTCACCCAGCCAGAGTGGAGGTGGTGGAAGTGTGGACGGGGTGGTCAGGAGGCCTGGGGCTGGAGCCATGGCCAGGGAGCGCCCCCAGTCTGCCAGGCTAGCAGGACCCTCGGACATAGACCCCCGCAGGCTGCCTCTGGCTCCACCCAAAGAGGAACCACTCAGCCTGACCCTTCCCCAGCACCACTCCTCCTCCCTATCCTTGCAGCCCGAGCGAAACGGAGGAAGAACAACACCAGGCTCCACCCCCAGGAACAACGAACCCAGCACCGGACAACAGGGACGGCCCAACCCCCAGCAGAATCAGAAGAACCATCGTGGGGAGGTTGCCATGGTGACGCCAGTCAGGGCAGTGCCGGCTCTGAGACTGGAGGAGGAAGAGGTGCAGCGCAGGGAGGCGCGGCTACAGGCGGACTCCCCGTTACTGAAGAAACCGGAGTTGGGAGGAGGGGGGCTGAGCAGTGGCACAGAGGAGCCCCCCACGAGCACCCCTGCCTCCCCAGACCCCAATAACGACCCCCAGACTGTGTGGTATGAATATGGCTGTGTCTAGGAGCCGTTAGTGTAGTTACAGACCACAGCCTCAGTACTGTACAAACACTGTTCTTCCTGCTAAACCACAGGATGTCTGGTCTTGTCTGGCACTCCTAGGCTGGTCCTTACTGTACTGGATATATCCTTTATGATTCGGGCTGTTTGAAACTTCCTATCTGCTTTAAAGCTGTAATCTTTAATGGTGAAACAGCCAACAACAAAGAAGTTACTGCAAACAACGAACACTGTTTTTCCATTCTGACATCATTACACGCACGACAGAAGAGCAAAATGTGTACTGCTTGTTTTTTTTACCATGCTGCGCAACGTCTTCTCAGCTCGGCATCAAAAACAATAACAGCGGTGGTGTGGCGGCCAGTGGCGCTGTTTCCCCATACTGAGGATTCTATCTTTAAAGCTTCATAAAGGAAATGCTGCCCCAAAGAGACCACCTCAATCAACACACCACAGGGGCCTGTACCCAGCTGGAAAAACAAATGGTTGATTTGATTTGCATGACCAAGGGACCGCCAGTACCGCAGTTACATTAGCATATGAATGTACATGAATGCTTTGAGGAAGACAAAAGGCACTAGGGAGCGACGAATGTATTTTAATATTTTTCTATTGGACACCACTGATTCCCCTAGGCTCTCTGTGCACTGTATACACAGCCTTGGCCTTGTCCAATAAGTTATATTCTGAATCTGAAAAACAAACATTTTGGAAGGAGAAAAGAACCACTCCCAGAGTAATTGCATGGTAATTTCTGTCCTCCATCTTTAGGAGCTTAAGGACAGACAGTGTTTGATTGTCTCAACACAGCCTCAGTGACACATTACTGGAAAAAGGTCTGCTCCAACTTTGAACATACTGTTTTCTGTTGTGGCCTGTGGGTGACCAAACTATGGGCTTTGTGAAACTAGCTTGTGGGGAGCATGTAATTCATCCCATATCTGTCCTTGTGCACGCGAGGCAGGACGAGAAAGTAAAGGGAGAGAGCACCGCACTGACCAACTTCCGAAAAGAGAAAAGGCAGGGCTTTTGTAGCAAGACAGGGGATACTTTTTAAATGAAAGGAGTGAAGGAGGATTGAGAAAGTGATGGAGATGGCGCGAAAGTGAGTTAAAAAAAAAAAAATTATATGGACAAGGAAGGTATTGGTGACATGATGATAACAGATGAAGATGAGCGTTACAGAGATTGGTCAGGTTGAGAAATAAAACGGTGAAATATTTCATACTGTCCATGACTGACCACCGTGAATGCCCCCAGAAACTAGTCTCTATACCAGAGCTCTCCAACCCTGTTCCCGGAGAGATATCCTCCTGTAGGTTTTCACTCCAACCCCAGTTGTAACTAACCTGATTCAGCTAATTATTAGAATCTGGTGCACTAGTTTGGGGTTGAAGTGAAAACGTGCAGGACGGTTGGAGAGCCCTGCTATATACAGTAGAACACTGTCAGTTTTGATGTTTTGTATATGCATATGATGAATATTATTTTCCAAATTCATTCCAAAAAGCACTATACAATGAAGTAGATAATGAGTCTGAACACTGGATACATTTTTACTACAGAAAACGAGTACATTGTCGGCCAAGGGTTAAGGGTTTGTGTTTTTCATTTTGAGTTCTTGATAGTGTTGAATTTTAGTTTTTTTAGATACTGTGTCTGCTACCCAGCTCTAAAATGGCAATAAGACTCAATGTATTTATGTTCCCCTCGATGATAAAACTACAGTATGTCTGCATGTTTTTTTTCTCTCACCTAAATGTGTTTGTTGTGAAGTGAACAGTGTGTGTTTCATTGTAAGGGTGGTGGTGTTTGAATTGTGCACAACCTCATTCATTCAAAAAGTATCGATGCGTTTTCTGTATTAGTAAAAAATCAGTGATACAATTCTAATTAGATCCCTGTATTAGGTGGATGACTAGTCTGCCTGTTACAGTGTAATATAATGCATCAGATGTCTATATAGAGCATGAAAATTGACCATATTTGGCACTTTTCTCTACTAACTCAAATTTCCCTTCCAGCTGTTCTCTTCAGATTTGATGAAAGGTTGGTATGGTTGGCATTCCCAAGAGAAATATCATCTGTTTTGTGTTGAATTCCACACGTGTGTGTGTGTGTGTGCACACACACCTATGCACAATATGTGTGCCATCACCATGTGTACAGGTTTCTAAGGTCTTGTCTAACTGGTGCACAGTTCCTGTGTGTAATGTATAGTAGGTTAGAGATTTGATTTTGATAATCATGACCAAACACTACTAAAAAATGACTGGAGTTCTAAAAGACAGACCTACCAACGTGCACAGATACTGAAATGAAAATATTGCAAATGTTTTCATAGCTTAATGTAGATACATAGACCTTTTCTGTCCAAAAACAATGGAAACATTTTTAAATAAAGATTTGTAAAATGAAGTTTCTCCTGAGTGTCTTTGTAGGGCTACACTACATATACAAATGTATGTGGACACCCCTTAAAATTAGTGTATTCGACTATTTTAGCCACACCTGTTTCTGACAGGTGTATAAAATTGAGCACAGCCATGCAATCTCCATAGACAAACATTGGCAGTAGAATGGCCTTACTGAAGAGCTCAGTGACTTTCAACATGGCACTGTCATAGGATGCCACCTTTCCAACAAGTCAGTTAGTCAAATTTCTGTCCTGCTAGAGCTGCCCTGTCAACTGTAAAAGTCTAGGTGCAACAGCAGCTCCATCGCGAAGTGTTAGGTCGCACAAGCTCACAGAACGGGACCGGCGAGTGCTGAAGAATGTAAAAATCACCGGCCCTCGGTTGCAACACTCACTACAGAGTTCCAAACTGCCTTTGGAAGCAACGTTAGCACATTAACTGTTTGTCGGGAGCTTCATGAAATGGGTTTCCATGGCCAAGCAGCCGCACACAAGCCTAAGATCATCATGCACAATGCCAAGCATCGGCTGGAGTGGTGTAAAGCTCGCCGCCATTGGACTCTGGAGCAGTGGAAACGCGTTCTCTGGAGTGATGAATCACGCTTCACCATCTGGCAGTATGACAGACAAATCTGGGATTGGCGGATGCCAGTGGAACCCTACCTGCCTGAATGCATAGTGCCAACTGTAAAGTTAGGTGGAGAAGGAATAATGGTCTGGGGCTGTTTTTCATGGTTCGGCCTAGTCTTTTAGTTCTAGTGAAGGGAAATCTTAACTATACAGCGTACAATGACATTCTATGCGCTTCTGTGCTTCCAACTTTGTGGCAACAGTTTGGGGAAAGCCCTTTCCTGTTTCAGCATGACAATGCCCCTGTGCATAAAGCGAGGTCGATACAGAAATGGCTTGTTGAGATTGGTGTGGAAGAACTTGATAGGCCTGCACAGAGCCCTGACCTCAACCCCATCAAACACCATTGGGATGAATTGGAATGTCGACTGCGAGCAAGGCCTAATCACCCAACATCAGTGCCCGACCTCATTAATGGTCTTGTGGCTAAATGGAAGCAAGTCCCCTCAGCCAATGTTCATTCATCTAGTGGAAAGCTCTTCCAAGAAGAGTGGAGGCTGTCAAAGCAGCAAACGGGGAGAGAAACTCCATAATAATGCCCATGCTTTTGGAATGAGATGTTCGACGAGCAGGTGTCCACATACTTCTGGTCATGTAGTGTATTTCTGTTACTGTGTTACTATGGTTTGACCATTGTCAAGGTAATATGTCACCATCAGGTTAAGAGATGTCTGTCATGTCATTGTATTATGGGCAGTTACACGGTAATGGTCCCTTTTTCACTTTAAAATGTATGCCAAGCAAGAGCCATTTGATTGCAAAGTGTATCAAACCATACACTATATGCAGAAGTCTACTTTTAACAATTGTCACTGAAAATGTTACTAAAACACATTTTACTTGAGTAACAGTGCAGATGCAAAGTTTCATAACAGAATGACAGTAAAACCCAGTAACAGGACATCATGGGTCGTTGATCTGTACTCTGAATAATTATGAATGTCCCTCCCTTCATTATATTTAAATGTTTGGGTATTATTCTACACACTAGCTATTATTATAATGAGCCAAACAAGACCAAATCTGGTTGGTCCAAGCTAGACTAAATCTGTACCAATCATAGACGTCTATATTTCACAAGTTTGGACATCACAGTACATTAGTCGAGTTCAGTACAGTAGAGCACAGTAAAGAGTATAGTTCAGTTGAATATATTACATACAGTACATTACTCATGTGTGTTCTACTGTACTGAACTGAACTATACTCTACTGTGCTGTACTATGCTCTACTGCAACATGGTTTGTGACTTATGAAGGCAAATCATTAATGCAAAATTAATTATAAACGTTATTAGTTTTCAGGGGCCTTTACTTAAACATTGTGTTTTGATGCATTTCTAATACTTTTAAATACTTTTTATAGTAGTTATTTTTTTTTACCCCTTTTCCATCGGTGTGCCCAGAAATCAAAGCCTTTTGCCAACCATTTCTCATCCTAAATATTAGGAATAAGAAAACTTATCTATGCCTTCATTTCACAAAAATATAGACTCTTCACTTTCATTTGACATCAAATTTGATATACTCATATAAACTTGGTGCTCTTTGGTACCTTTTACATGAAAATTACCTTATCCTTTAACCATACAGCCACTGCTGAATAAGAGCTAGACCCACCCGTGCAACTGACGCAAGTTTAAATATGACCAGAGGGTCGTTTGCAACATTAATCGCATGAATAGACACACAGGCTAGGGTTGTGGTGTACTGGAAAGGGGGAAGGAAATTACTCTGAATGATGATATAGTTCAAGAAGATATGCTGACAAAATAAGGCACTAGCGAAACCAGCATTGGGGTTTCTCAGAATCTGTTGGTCTGTGGCACTGAGCCCTATAAAGCCTTAACCACCGTGCCCTCCCGTCTCTACCGCCAGATGTGAACAGTGCCAATTTCGTGCTACAGCAGCCTTACTTTCGGATTGGTCAATAACCAAGCGCTTGGTTCTTCAAAGCACTGAGAGAGTTACTACGGAGAAACCTAGCGAGTTACTACCGAGAAACCTAGCGACTCTCACCATCAAAGACCGCGAACAGCCTATTTCAAGGGGCGTGGATGAGGTAAAATCATATCTTTAGTATATCGCTAATTATTGGCGTTAGTAGTGTAATATAGCCTGTTCATTGCGGCACTACCAATGTATTTCGAGTTTTTGAATAATGTATAGGCTAAGCCTTGGTGGATCTAATTTTTTTTTTTTTTTAAGTATTGTTTGAAATGTACTATTATAGTTTCTCAGTGCGCTTATTTATCTTTGCAAATAATTCCTAAATAATGTGCTATTTGCAATTGTACAGTAGGCTTTCCAGTGTTTGGTGTCTGAGGGAAGTAGCCTAGATTGTGTATTATATAGCCTGCATTTGCATGTTTCCTATTAACGCCTTTTAAATACAGTTATCCTATTGAACATCTTTACAGTAGCTTACTTAATGGGAAGCGCATGGTGTTGTGTACCGTAGGATAGCCAGTGGACAAGAGTTCTGCATGGAGACCAATGCGATTAACAGGTGCAAGATTTTGGAAAGGATTTTGTATATTGTTGAGTGAGTAATATCAATAACAGTAATCTCTTTTCTAGCTTTAAAAATAATGAACATAGGCTGCTGTCCTCGTTGGGGACATTATTCTAAAGTATTTATTATTCTGGGTGGTATTAGGCTATATTTTTATATTTTATCATTGTCCAATATTGGAGTATGCATCAGATTCTGCTCAACTGGTGGTGGAATAAGTCTTTTTGGGAGTTCAGCACAAGAGTACGAAGTAGGTTAAGAAGTCAAACAGAGGAAAAGAAAATATGCCGATGCATATTGGAGCTTCTCAGTGGGCCAAACCATTCCCCCAGTATCTCTTAGTGGGCCAAGCAATGCCCTCAGTTTCTCTTAGTGGGCCAAGCAATGCCCTCAGTTTCTCTTAGTGGGCCAAGCAATGCCCTCAGTTTCTCTTAGTGGGCCAAGCAATGCCCTCAGTTTCTCTTAGTGGGCCAAGCAATGCCCTCAGTTTCTCTTAGTGGGCCAAGCAATGCCCTCAGTTTCTCTTAGTGGGCCAAGCAATGCCCTCAGTTTCTCTTAGTGGGCCAAGCAATGCCCTCAGTTTCTCTTAGTGGGCCAAGCAATGCCCTCAGTTTCTCTTAGTGGGCCAAGCAATGCCCTCCGGTGACAAAAGTTGGGTACCACAGAGCTGCCAGTCTTCATCTCCTGTGGCATTGGTCTATGAATGAATAGCTTGGCTGGCATTGAGCTATGAACTGATTCAGACTTTGTCTCCTACACACACAATCCACAAATGACTATTTAGAAAGGAAAGTAGAGACTGCTGAAATTAACCAGACATGAAGTGGATCTCAATACTCATTGGCAACTTACAGTAGTGATTTTGTAACAGACTTAAGAACGCACCGTAAAATCAATCCACAGCTAGCTTGAAATGTCACCGATGGAGCTATCCTATTAGTACATTTTGGATAACTCGAACAGTTGGTACGTTGTCAAGGAGGGTGGTAACTTGTGTTAGCGAATCAGAGGTCCTGGGTTCAAGCGTCGGTGTGCGCCGAATCAGGAGGAAGCAGTACTCTCTAAGTAAGCAATGCACGGTCATTTACAGTGGTGCTGTGACCTAGATCTACAGTTGCACTCAGCTCAACGCTGGGGTCCCTGTTAAGGACGTTTGAAGGATGAATGTAGCACATGGGGATGTGTGAAACTTAATCTTCAGCCTGAGGTGTCCTCACCTGCTCCAGCGAATAGCTAGTGTTTCGTGAGACGCAGACTGGTAAGAAGCTTCAGGAGAGCGGTCACTTGTTCTAGCAAGGCAGAGGACCTGGGTTCGAGCTTCGGTGTTAGAAGAGTCAGGAGGAAGTGGTACTTCCTAAGCAAGCAGCGTGAAATCCTTTAAACTCTCAGTAAGATATTAGCTCAAGGTCTGATTGTGCTGTAATGTTTGTATTCTGCTGATTTATTGTTCAGTCTTTATTGGTCTGGTGCTGGTAGAGAAAGTTATGGTATGCACTTACAGACTCCTCTTTCTGACCATAATGTCAGCCACATCCTGCAGAAAGGACAGGGAATGTTGTTATTGATCTAAAATATGAATACTAGGAATCATCCTAATACAATATCAATCAGTAGCTAATGTCCTCGTAAACCAATTATGATTTGGTACTGTACTTTTGCCCAATGGGATCACACAACAAAGGACTAATGTGAGTGTACATTATGATTATAATGAGGATGTGGTGGTTATAATGACCAACTTGTTGCCTGGTACACCTGTTGCGCTCTCTGCTTCTCCTCCACGGCTCTGTAATTGCCCCTGATGGGAGATATAAACCTGTATTTAATTGAACTGAATAGAACCAGAGAAGGATGTAAGCCAGTGGAACAGGCATGGGCCATGTTCCAATATCCACACTAGCATAACACTTCAAATTAGAATGCATTACCAATACAGTACATTGCTTTTTTCAAGTGGTATGCTGGTGTGGGTATTGGAAGAACTGTTTTTGGTTCCATGTAGAACCATTTCCACAGATGGCTCTACATGGAACCCAAAATGGTTCTACCTGGGACCAAAAAGGGTTATCCTATGGGGACAGCCAAAGAACCCTTTTGAAAATATTTTTTCTAAGTGTATAGTCTTGCGTGTGACAATACAGAATGACCACATGTTGATGCTTTACTTGATTTCTCATGGTTTGTGTCTGAAATGGGACCCAATAGGACTCTGGTCAAAAGTATTGCACTATAGATGGAATAAGGTACTATATAGGAAATATGGTACATTATACAGGGAATGAGGTGCTATTTCAGACACGTACATAATTCCATGTCAGACGTGATTAGACTGAATTAGCCCAGATAGGACAGATGTGTTATTCCAGGCTTGTCTTCATTGGAAAGAGATGCTCATTACATGCTAAGGGTCCACTGGGAATTCCAGGACTTGTTGTGAGATGGACCTGCCTGTCAACAACATCATCAGCCTCAGCACCTCTAGGGGTTGGCTGTTCCTCGACTACAGAGATCTGCTGTATGAAATAGGGAGCACAGGTTAAACAAATATTTGTTGTGTTCAGCACAGTGTAGTTAAGCGTTTTTTGCAACCAAATGTGTGTTCTAAATGGCTTCACGTTTCCTGCCTACTGAACACGCCCGTGGCTACACATCAGTTTGAGTGGGGGATGGTTTATGGCTTTATGTTGATCCAAATCTCCATCTGCACATGGGCATATTTAGACAGGTTATATGAGGACAAAAGTTATCGCAGAGTAACTGATGGACATGTTCATTTTGGAATAATATCACAGTGTAGGAACGACCTGAGGCTAATGATGCGTTTAAATATTTCATCACTTCATTCTTGAAAAGTAATGTTGATTTGAGACAAACTCCTTGTTCTTCAGCAGCACATGTTACTACTCCAGGCATGAGTACAGTACATCTTGACCACAGGGGGAACTTTATCAAATGTTGGTCATGTGACATACACTATCTTGCTTGTCCTGTTTCCATGGTTACCGTGCTGTCCTCCCTCTGTTGACTATCTTGTATTTCTTATATACAGCCACAGTAGTTCCAATTTAGTTTGCCACGGTTACATGCTTAGGGCTGTTGGCAGACTCACTAATCACCTGGAAGCAAGGCCTGGCCAATCAATACATGTAGTCCAGGCCAGCTAGTAGAGTGCAGACCTCACCGATCTCTGCCTGTGTGATAAAGCAGAGGATAATTTCACAAAGAACAGCAAAAGCTCTTGGGAAATCACACCAGCTAGTGTGTGTAATTCATCATGCCTGAACATCGCAATGCCCTGTATTTTAATGCTCACACACTGAATGTTTTAGTGTTGTTACTAGTGTAATTAAACTGTTACTACACAGGCATAATATACGTTTTCATTAGGTTTGTTATTCATGTGTTAATGTTTTACAAAAGAGCATATGGCTTCCCTGAGAAGCTGTGAAGTTTTGACAGGGTCTAAGTAATGTTGAGATCTTCTCTGTCTTGCAGGCCTTTTTGTGGAGGGCTAGTCTGAGATAAAGTTGGGCAAACTGTTCCCTGTACTCTCCTCCGTCCTCCTGAGGTCACTCACAGCAACACAGAAGAATCACTCTAATTGGAGGTCTGGAGTTATTAAGTAAAGCTTGCCAATAGTTGCATCTGTAACAGGATACTGGTATGCTACACTGCTCAAAAAAATAAAGGGAACACTTAAACAACACAATGTAACTCCAAGTCAATCACACTTCTGTGAAATCAAACTGTCCACTTAGGAAGCAACACTGATTGACAATAAATGTCACATGCCGTTGTGCAAATGGAATAGACAAAAGGTGGAAATTATAGGCAATTAGCAAGACACCCCCAATAAAGGAGTGGTTCTGCAGGTGGTGACCACAGACCACATCTCAGTTCCTATGCTTCCTGGCTGATGTTTTGGTCACTTTTGAATGCTGGCGGTGCTTTCACTCTAGTGGTAGCATGAGACGGAGTCTACAACCCACACAAGTGGCTCAGGTAGTGCAGCTCATCCAGGATGGCACATCAATGCGAGCTGTGGCAAGAAGGTTTGCTGTGTCTGTCAGCGTAGTGTCCAGAGCATGGAGGCGCTACCAGGAGACAGGCCAGTACATCAGGAGACGTGGAGGAGGCCGTAGGAGGGCAACAACCCAGCAGCAGGACCGCTACCTCCGCCTTTGTGCAAGGAGGAGCACTGCCAGAGCCCTGCAAAATGACCTCCAGCAGGCCACAAATGTGCATGTGTCTGCTCAAACGGTAGCAGCAACGTATGGTGTGTGTTAGGAGAGAGTCATGTGAATAGAGGCACTGCAGATAGTGCTGATGACTGAACTCACCACCAGTGATGAACTGGTCTGTCCGAACCACCCATGAACAAGGGAATCTATTCGGAGAGCCTGTTTCTGTCCTGCCCTTGACTTTGGTGCAGGTCATGTGAGTCTCTTCGTCGCAAAACTCCCTGATCTTGTCAAAAAGATAAGTTTGTCTAGCTGTGTCCAGTCCAGGTGGTGATTGTACAGGCAGACCATCTATGGGAGGGAGGATGTCAGCTTTGCTCAACAGCTGAAACCTGGTCCCGACTGAGTCCGAATGCTCGTTGGCGACAACACCAGTCTCCAGTGCATCGAAGCTGTAAAACAGGAAATAACAAAACAAATTGAAAATGCATGACATCAATTCACCTCCCAAGTTTAGATAAGAAGAATAACCTCATGCAATGAAAATGATATTCACCTGAAGTGCTGGTACTGCTTGATCTGTGGCAGCAGCCTGAAGTACGGAGTCAGGTGTTGTTACCAGCCATAGCTTTCCAACAGCACCGTACCATCCTCCAGTCCAACCAGGTGTGGGATGTTGACCCCTGTCACAGTGCTGGTGTTGTTTAGAACAGCAATCTCAGGCAAAAGTGTTCACTCTGGTCTTTCTACAAATGTATAATATCTGAAACTGTAGCTAGACTCTTAACTGTATACATGGGGCTCCCGAGTGGCGCAACAGTCTGTCACTGCATCGCAGTGCTAGAGGCATCACTATAGACCCTGGTTCGATTTCATGCTGTATCATAACCGGCCATGATTGGGAGTCCCATAGGGTGGCGCACAATTGGCCCAGCGTCGTCCGGGTTAGGGTTTGTCTGGGGTAGGACGTCATTGTAAATAAGAATTTGTTCTTAACTAAAATGATTAAATAAAAATGAACGCTTCACGGCAGACTGCAACCCCTTTCATTAAATGAGTTTGATTTGTACAGCTTACTTGGCCCGTTGTGTCAAGTCACTCTGGTTCACACTGACCGTGTGCAATGGCATAAGAATCGTCCTCCTGAAAGTAGTCCATCACTGACCTTAGTCGATAGCGCCTGATAAATTCAGGGGATCAATGTTATTGGGAGCAGTAGCAACACATTTGCAGTTCTCCATGGCTAACGTTATATCTTTCGGGGAAAAAACTGCAGTAGAAAGGATTGCACATAACGAGCAGCTAATTTTATAGACAGAAGATGCTACACAGCAGACCAATCTGAAACTCATCTCTCAGGATGTCCAGGCCATTCATTATCTCAGACAATCATGGCTAGCGGGAAGGTTCCTGACTTTTTTTTTCTGTAGCTAAACCAACTAGGCTCGTAATTTAACTTTAACTTTATTCGTATTTACACATGACATACAACTTTGTTATTAAGGCACATGGTTAAATAAAGTATGAAAGTTCAAATGTTCCAGAAGGCATTTCTGCCCAAAAATGCATACAAAAAATATATAAAAAAGAAAAGTTCAAATGGCTCTCCTGTGAAGTCGTAACTTGCGACATACGCCTAGTTTCCTGAAACTAGTCACATTTTAGGATGTGAGTAGCTAATTAGATTGTCACAGTCTGCTGCTAAAGCCTTGTTCTTAGTCCATGCATTACTATATTACTCTATCAAAGAACTCTCATTGTATCATTTTGATTTCAGGAAGTCAATGACAAAACATAAATCCTCGTGACATTTTGTTGTTTCTTCTTCCAGACACTACGGTGTCCCCATACCGGGACGGTTGTTGCTAACGTGGGCTAATGTGACTATAATGACATAAGTAACAACAAACCTTCCAGGACATACACATGTCTTTATATGGGCAAAAAGCTTACATTCTTCTTAATCTAACTGCACTGTCCAATTTACAGTAGCTATTATAGTGAAAAAAGACCATGCTATTGTTTGAGGGGAGTGCACAACAACAAAAAACCTTTACCATGGCAACTGGTTTGATATATTCACCTCAAGGTAAATAATATACTTACATTCAGTAATCTTGCTCTGATTTGTCATCCTGAGGGTCCCAGAGATAAAACGTAGCATAGTTTGATAAAATACATTTTTATATTCAAATGTAGGAACAGGGTTCTACAGTTTAAACCCATGCCGTCTCTGTGTCCGCACCCACACTGCCAGGCCATCTAGATGTGTGAAAGTTAATGTATAAGCTAATGATCCATCATGTATGACATTCCTGGGAGTGTGTAAACTTAAAATGTTGTATTACCATATCATTTTTGTATGTTGTCTGTAGTTATGCACTTGAAAATGTATCAATTGACCAGTTCGGCACATTTGGGCAGACTTGATACAAAATACTGTGCAGTATTGCAGTGCTTCACTGGATCACTCTGAAACTTTGCACATGCACTGCTGCCATCGAATGGCCAAAATCTAAATTGCACCTAAACCCCTATATTACATTATGGCCTTTCTCTTGCATTTCAAAGATGATGGAACAAAAAAAATAATAGAAAATGCATGTTTTTTTTGTTTGTATTATCTTTTACCAGATCTAATGTGTTACATTCTCCTACATTAATTTCACATTTCCACAACCTTCAACATGTTTCCTTTCAAATGGTATCAAGAATATGCATATCCTACCTTTCGGTCCTGAGCTACAGGCAGTTAGTCATTTTGGGTGAAAATTGAAGAAAAAAAAGTCAGATTGTCACAGTCTGCTACTAAAGCCTTGTTCTTAGTCTGTGCATTATTATATTACTCTATCAAAGGACTCTCATTTTGATTTCAGGAAGTCAATGACAAAACAAAAATCCTTTCCTCGTGACATTTTGTTGTTTCTTCTTCTTCCAGAGCTGAGTGAGTGGAATGGCCGGGACTGTCGTTGTTTTGAGTCAAACTCACTGTGCTGGGCCCCACAGCCTGGTACTGTGTGGGTGCTAACAGAGAGGAACAAAGCATGTGGACCACGTCTGCCATGACAGTCAACATGTCTGAGGCTGACCCAGACCACATTAACTGCACCATCAGCCATGAGATCCACCAGTACCTGTTCTCTGTGGCCTACATCCTGGTTCTTTTGATTGGCGTTCCCACCAATGCCTACTCCCTCTACCATGCCTGGCTTCAGCTGAGAGACAAGAACGAGCTGGGGATCTACCTGCTCAACCTGACCGTGTCAGACCTCCTCTACCTGGCCTCTCTGCCTCTCTGGCTGCAGTACATCTTCCAGGGAGATGACTGGAGACAAACTGAGTGGCTTTGCCAGCTGTGTGGCTTCCTGCTCTATGAAAACATTTATGTTAGTATCGGATTCTTATGTTGTATCTCTATAGACCGTTACCTAGCCGTAGTGTACCCATTCCGCTTCACAGCTTTTCGAAGTATGCGGGCAGCCACGTTGGCCAGTGCCTTCATCTGGCTGAAAGAGATTGCTGTGGGTGTTGTCTTTTTCAAACACAAGGAACTAAGCAGGGACAGCACCAACCAATCGGTGTGCTTTGAGCACTACCCCATGCAGCCGTGGGAGTACCCAATCAACTACTACCGTTTCGCCGTTGGCTTCCTGTTCCCACTAGGCATCCTGTCCGTGTCGTATCTCCGCGTCCTGCGGGCGGTCGGAAAAAGCGTAGGCACGCAAAGCACCCAGAAAACGCGCATCAAGAACCTGGTGACCAGCACCATTGTCATTTTCCTGGTGTGTTTCTCTCCATACCACGTGTTCCTGCTGGTGCGTACCATCTTGGAAAGAGACTGCCCCTTCATAATCAACATCTTCAACTACTACCACGTCTCCCTGCTGCTCACCAGCTTCAACTGCGTGGCCGACCCAGCGCTGTACTGTTTCGTCAGTGAGAGGGCCCAGCAGGGGATCCAACAAGCCCAGGAGGCCTGTACCCAGGCCCTCTGCTGCTGCTGCCACAGGGGACAGCACAGCCCCGTCACAGCCACAGGTACAGACTCCGAGGTGGCCACCTCCAACGAGAACAGAAAAGTCTCAGTCACACTGCTGACATCTAGTAGTAATATTAATAATACATGGGTTTTATGAAGCTCTTTTGAAGGACCTAAAGACACTTGAATAGTAGACTAGGAGCTAGGGTTGGATTTAGATGAGCGAGAAGGTCGGGGAAAAAATACATAGTGACAGGACATTGGACATGAGACATTGGGCAATGATATGATTATGGGCAGTCCCAAGAGCAGTAACATGTGAAGTTCATAGGAGCCCATCAAATTTGCTGTCAAATGAAAGCTAAGAGTCTATATTTTTGAGAAATTAACATATATATATATATATATATACATTTTTCAACCATTTCCAATGCAAAAAATGTGGAATAAGCAAAGGCTTTGATTTCTGTTCAAACAGATAGAAAAGGGGTCTTATAAAACATCTACCAGAAAAAGTCTTAACGGTATTAGAAATACATCAAAACCCAGTAATGTTGAAGTAAAGACCCTTCCAAGTAATATCTATATATTTATATTTAGTTTTGCAGAAATTATTTGATGTCTGTAAGTTTAAGGAATATTGCCTAGTGTCTTGTCACTCTCTTACCAGAAACATTAAGATATTTTCTAATTTCTCTCCCTCATGAGGAGGGAGGATAATGAAAGTTCCCATAAGTAACAATTAAAGGTAGACCTACCGATTTAGTGATTTTACTGATAACAATTTGGTTTATGATTTATTAAGTGATTTAAAACGTGTCATTTTGTTACCAAATTGCTAACAGAATGACTGCAACTGAATTTGCTGCAATGGGAGTTCATAGTAGTTACATACCAGGTGGGTCATCTGCTAATGTCCTCCCTTCTACTGGCATACTGTTATGTTCAGCTCATAACTGTTTTCTTTCTCTTTCCGTTGTGTGGCGGTCAAAGCAACAGTGTGAAAATAGTCTGGACAACCCCGCCCTCTCTCTCCCTGTCTCTCTTCTCTCTCTCTCTCTCCAGTTGAAGTCACTTCTCCTGGTTCTTATTGACACCTAGCCATGACTCTCATGAGCCCTCTCTATTTCCAATTACTGTAACCAGCCCTCACACCCACTGAGCACCGACAGACACCGGACGTCCATGGACATGGACAAGTAGTTTACATTTTGTCAGTCCAAATCTAAACCAATCATAGATGTCTGTTTCTACTGTACTGACCTTTACTTTTCTGAACTCTCCTGTACTGACCTTTACTTTTCTGAACTCTCCTGTACTGACCTTTACTTTTCTGAACTCTACTGGTACTGACCTTTACTTTTCTGAACTCTACTGGTACTGACCTTTACTTTTCTGAACTCTACTGTACTGACCTTTACTTTTCTGAACTCTCCTGTACTGACCTTTACTTTTCTGAACTCTACTGTACTGACCTTTACTTTTCTGAACTCTACTGTACTGACCTTTACTTTTCTGAACTCTACTGTACTGACCTTTACTTTTCTGAACTCTACTGGTACTGACCTTTACTTTTCTGAACTCTACTGTACTGACCTTTACTTTTCTGAACTCTTCTGTACTGACCTTTACTTTTCTGAACTCTCCTGTACTGACCTTTACTTTTCTGAACTCTCCTGTACTGACCTTTACTTTTCTGAACTCTACTGTATTGTATTTTGGTGCTGTACTTTGTTGTCCAAACATGTGAAACAATGACGTCTATTATTGGTACAGATTTGGTCCGAACCGGACCAATCAAATATGGTCTTGTTTGGGGCCGGAGCTCATTAGAATAATAGCCATTGTGTAGAATAATACATTACATTTGTTCTACCTTTGTGTACCTTTTCAGAATACATCACAATGAGGAGAAGGACATTCATAATTATGCACTTCTGTATAGTACAGATCAGGGTCTCGTGATGTGACCATCTGTTTCCGGGTGTAAATCCACTTCACTTACTGTAGTTCAATAACCAAAGTAGATTTTTTTTCAAACTCAAGTTGTCATATAGCTGACACCGATTCTTTCTGCAGACATCTGTGAATCTTAATTTGGAGTAAAACGTGGTCCAAAAACACTGAGGGAGATTATATTGGCATTCTGTTACCAAACTTTACATCTGCACTGTTCTTCGAGTAAATGTTTTTGTAAAATATTCAGTGGAAATTGTTAAAAGTAGTCCTTGTGCATAGAGCTGTATGTTTTGTAGAACTTTGCAATCAATGGTTTTTGTCTGGCATACAGTCTGTGTCATTCTGCTACAGTGGCCTTGGACATATGACATCGTAAAAGTGTTATAATTAAGGTATAACATATGAATATGATGCTTTTTGTTTTTTAAATGAATGCTTTATACTTTCTTTAACATGTGCAGGACACTTGCACAGGTGATGCTGCCTTGTGTATAAGCCTGAGTTGAAAACTCTCTTGCATACCAAGTTCTTTCTGCAACATTGTCAGGTTTTTATCTTCACATTATGTAATATTCATTGTGTGTTTTTGGTTTTGGGAGTGACTCTGAATTCATACCACATATCAGCACAGATACGACATATCAACACAGATACGACATATCAACATAGCCTCTTGATCAAACGTATCTCTATTTCCTGTTTGTTTATTTTTAAGTACACTGAACAAAAATATATAAAGTGTTGGTTTCATGAGCTGAAATAAAATATCCCAGAAATGTTTCATACACACAATAGCTTATTTCTCTTAAATGTTGTGCACAAATTTGTTTACATCCCTGTTAGTGAACATTTCTCCTTTGCCAAGATAATCCACCTGACAGGTGTGGCATATCAAGAAGCTGATTAAACAGCATGATCATTACACCTTGTGCTGGGGACGATAAAATGTCACTCTAAAATGTGCAGTTTTGTCACAACACAATGCCACAGATATCTCAAGTTTTGAGGGAGCGTGCAATTCGCATGCTGACTGCAGGAATGTCAACCAGAGCTGTCATTTTAGAGAATTTGGCAGTACTTCCAACCGGCCTCACAACTGCAGACCACGTGTAACCAAGCCAGTCCAGGATCTCCAGTACCGGTTTCTTCACCTGCGGTGTTGTCTGAGACCAGCCACTCGGACAGCTGAAGAAACTGTGGCTTTGCACAACTAAAGAATTTCTGCACAAACTGTCAGAAACCATCTCAGGGAAGCTCATTTGTGTGCTCTGCGTCCTCACTCGGGTATTGACCTGACTGCAGTTCGGCGTCGTAATCGACTTCACTAGCACGCTGGAGAAGTTTGCTCTTCACGGATGACTCCCAGTTTCAACTGTACCGGGCACATGGCAGACAGCGTTTATGGCGTTGTGTGGGTGAGCGGTTTGCTGATGTCAACGTTGTGAACAGAGTTCCCCATGGTGGCAGTGGGGTTATGATATGGGCAGGCATAAGCTACGAACAACGAACACAATTATATTTTATCAATGGCAATTTAAATGCACAGAGATACGAGACGAGATGACGAGATCCTGAGGCCCATTGTCGTGCCATTCATCCGCCGCCATCACCTCATGTTTCAGCATGGCAATGCACAGTTCCATGTCGCAAGGATCTATACACAATTCCTGGAGTTGTGAAAATGTCCCAGTCCTTCCATGGCCTGCATACTCACCACAAGTCACCGATTTGAGCATGTTTGGGATGCTCTGGGTCGACGTGTAGGACAGTTTTTCTGATCCACACCCCTACTTTTTTCTTTTTAAGGTATCTGTGACCAACACATGCGTATCTGTATTCCCAGTCATTTAAAATCGGAGATTAGGGCCAATTGAATTTATTTCAATTGACTGAATTCCTTATATATAATGTAACTCAGTAAAATGTTTGAAATTGTTGCATGTTTCATTTATATTTATGTTCAATGTACACAT
The DNA here is from genome assembly GCF_045679555.1 of Salvelinus alpinus. NCBI lineage: Eukaryota > Metazoa > Chordata > Actinopteri > Salmoniformes > Salmonidae > Salvelinus > Salvelinus alpinus. The sequence continues at coordinate 13,019,054 of NC_092110.1, read as the reverse complement.
AGTTATTATCTTAATAGGTCCTCTGGGATTCTTGCTGCTTAATATATGTGAATTGCTCCCAGTTTCAGGGGTACGTAAGGATTCCTCAGCTCAGATTCATAACTGACTGTGTGTGGAGAGCATAGACATACTGTATATACATACATCATTGGGTGAGAGCCTTAAGGGAAGCATCAGCACCGGGTCAAGCTCAGTAGTACCCCAGAGGTCTTGACTTCTGTGTTTAGCATAAGTTGTAAAGTCAATCAATCAATCAATTTTATTTTATATAGCCCTTCGTACATCAGCTAATATCTCGAAGTGCTGTACAGACACCCAGCCTAAAACCCCAAACAGCTAGTAATGCAGGTGTAGAAGCACGGTGTTCTCTACTGCACTCTCTTTCCCAGGGGTTTGCCCCTCTTACGGATGTCTGAGTTGTAACTGCCCCATGATGCCCCCATCCCTTTTCCCGTTCCCATGTCTTCCCAGGTCATGTCCTGGCCACACAGCCTGAGTATTTCCAGGTTAAACGACCCACATGGGAACTAACGTAGCTGACCTTTCACACTCTCCACCGATTATTTTCTGCTGCATGTTTTCCCTCCTTACATTAGGAGTTTGGTTTTAAAGTACCACATCTCCCCAGAACAGAGAGAGAGAGCGAGAAATAGGCTTTTCAATTGTGAATTATGCAGTTGTAAATCACTGAAGGATGGACTGGTTGTTCTACAGTCAAACATTGAGAGTTCATAAATCAAAGTATTTCAAAGCAGAATAAGAACCCGGGGGTCAATATATTCACACAGAAGGAGCCAGGGTAACAATATTGTTGACTCTTTTATATAACATTTCACAGGGACTCTAATGGGATCAAATGTAATTTGTTTAAATGTATGTTTAACCACATCATGAAAATATGAACATAAATCTGTAGAGCAAGTACTGTAACCAATTCATTGGTTTAATGTTATTTTCTCTTGCTGTTTGAGAGATTTGCTTTGTGACCATGCAGTCATGCCTGACGTTAGCAGTGATACACTGTACTCAGTGATGCATGAAATGCCTTCTCACTGCGTGTTTTTCTTCTTCTGCTGAAGTTATGAAAGGAAACAAAGAGGTCATATCACTTTGGTCTAATCGGAAATATTCTCTTCACATCTGTCTCATATATCCGGCAATACCGCTGCTAATCCGGCACCTAGTGGTTAGCTCAACAAGTAGAAGGAAGTAGAGACGCTGTTGCACCCTCTTGACGAGTGGTGATGGTGATGGTTCATGACAATGTGGACACCGAGGAACTCTCTGATACAGTCCCATTGATGTGGATCGGGGCATGTTCCCTCCAATGCTCCCTGAAGTCAACAATCAACTCCTTTGTTTTCTGACAATGAGGGAGAGGTTGTTGTCATGACACCACAATGCCAGTTCACTTACCTCACTATAAGCTGACTTGTCATGGTTGGCTATCAGGCCTACAATCGTGGTGTCATCAGCAAACTTGATGGAGTTGGTGTCGTGCAAAGCCACGCAGTCGTGGGTGAACAGGGAGTACTGATGACACACCGCTGTGTTGAGTCAGTGTGGAGGAGGTGTTGTTGCCAATCCTCACAGCCTGTGGTCTCCCTGTCAGGAAGTCCAGGATCCAGTTGCAGAGGGTGTCCAGACCCAGGGCTCTGAGCTTGGTGTTGAGCTTGGAGGGAACAATAGTGTTGAATGTTGAACTGTAGTCAATGAACAGCATTCTCACATAGGTGTTCCTCGTGTCCAGATGTGTTACGGCTGTGTGAATAGTGATAGAAATGGCATCTTCAGTGGATCTGTTGTGGCTGTAGGCAAATTGGAGTGGGTCCAGTGTGCCTGGCATGCTGGCCTTGATATGGGCTGTGACCAGCCTCTCGAAGCACTTCAGGATGACATAGGTGAGCACGACGGGACAATAGTCATTTGGGCATGTCACGTTGTTATTCTTGGGCACTGGGACGATGGGGGTCTCCTTAAAGCAAGTGGGCACTACAGCCTGGGACAGGAACAGGTAAAATATTTCAGAGAAGACGCCCGCTAGCTGGTCGGCACACACTCTGAGGACACGGCCTGGGAGGCCGGCTGCTTTGTGAGTGTTTACTCTATTGAGAGTTTTCCTCACGTCAGGCTTCGAGAGCAAAAGCACCTGGTGGGCGATAGGTTCAGTACACATCACTGTATTCTGTATCAGAACGTAGGCTTGCACTCTTTGAAGTATCGTAGATTGATGCATTGCACTCTTTGTTTATAAAGCCCTCCTGCATAAACTTCCGCCGTACCTTACTTCATTGTTAACAGATGTACGAGATGCCAGACCATGGCTAACTCTGGAGATCCCTTCAGTTGGGCTGATCTGCTTTTAGTTTTTATGGAAGAACTTAGGTAAAAATATTTAAGTTCTACTTGAGTAGTTTTTGGGGATATCTGTACATATTTATATTTTTGACAACTTTTACTTTTACTCCACTATATTCCTAAAGAAAATGAACAAATTTGCCTCAAAGACCGATAAGGTCCCTCGGAATAGATTGTCTTCCAACTTGGACATTTTGGAAAACCATATAATACCAAATTCGGTATGTAGGCCCATGCTACATATCTTAACTTAGTTTGAGAAAAGGTAAGGGATTTGTTAAGAGATGGCTGAGTTAGTGATAAAGCAGGAAATCAGATGTTACATGTCCATTTAAATCCTTTGTGAATCCACTTCACAATGACATAACAGCTTGAAACTGTTTAGGGTTACCGAAGACATTACCATGATGAACCATGTTAAGTTTGGCATTGACATCTTAAAAAATAAGGAAACTATTAATAGTTCACTTGACGATGTAACGCTAATACTTAAAATAATCATAACCTCTTCTTCTCATGGTCTAAAAGTCTGATCCACTCTGAATTTAATCGTTGTCAATAGTCCCTAAAGAGTTTGAGAAAATAACATTGATGCATTCAAAGATGCTAAAAATACTAAAGAAATCTTCTCATGAACCATAGGATCAAATGACACCACATTTGGAATGTAGGCCTATCGTATGTCTTAACGTAGCTAAGGAATTGGTCAGATTTTACGTGTCCATTTTAAACCACTAAATCCACTCTGATCTTGTCCTTTCTGTCATCCTGTGAACCCCATTCATTGCTGCTTCCAGCTATATTTTATGATTGTGTTTTGCTTTTCATGTATTGTTGTGTATTATAACATGCATTTGAATGTGTATATGGATGTGTTGTTAATGTGTATGTTGTATTTTGATGTGTATTGTTGTGCTAAACAGGACTCATCTGGAAAAGAGCCCTTGGTCTCAGCATTGACTCCCTGTCAAAATAAAGCGGGAAAAAAATTGTCTTGATGTTTGGAGTTGTGTGGATTCCTCTGTAGAGTTGTTCTCTGGAAGAGAGGGCTTTCGTGTAATTTTATCTTATTCAGATCTAGGGTTGCAAAAGAAGGGTATATTACTTAAAAGTTTCTAAGTTTACTAGTGAAATACCCACATTTTTTTACTTTTTTAAGGAATCTAGTGGCCCTTTTGGGTACTTCAGATTTTTACAGGTGTCTGTAATTATCGCTGTCCCTCTGTGTGGCCTTATCACATGTAAAATGTATGAAATAATTCAATAAGAATTTCAACAAAAAAAAAAGTTAAATATAAACCATCAACTTAGTGAATACCGTTGCTTAGTATTAGGGTTTCAGCATGAAATATCTGTATTTTACTATGTCAGTATGTATTTGTTGTCAATGTTTTGGTGTGAAACTGGTGGCAGTTTTGAAATACAAATAGTTGGAAAAGTTGCAGAGTTAATTGAAAATAATGCCGTTGTTGATTACAAAAACGAGTTGAATCAACTTTGTTTCCATGTCATTTCAACCCCAAAATATTAACTGATTGGACTTGCCAAAAGTTATCAAAATAAGCGAATTTTGTATTTTTTTCACCCAACTTTTAACCTAAATCCATGATAGGGTTACATTTTTGGTCAATTCCACATTGCATTCACGTTAGTTGACATCTCAACCAAATGTAAATCAAAACTAAACTTTGAACTGACGTCTGTGCCCAGTGGGGAGATGCTTTTCTTTATTAGTTAGGCTATTTTCTGTTATAAACTCGGTGATTCGAGCCCTGAATACTGATTGGCTGACAGCCATGGTATATCAGACCATATACCACGGGTATGACAAAACATTTTATTTTTACTGCTCTAATTACATTGGTAACCAGTTTATAATAGCAATACGGCACCTCAGGGGTTTGTGATATATGGCCAATAAACCACGGCTAAGGGCTGTGTCCAGGCACTCTGCGTTGCGTCGTACTAAGAACAGCCCCTAGCTGTGGTATATTGGCCATATACCACATCTCCTAGGGCCTTATTGCTAATTAGACCATATGGTCTATCTACTAGACACTCATGGACAATATGGAGATCGATATAAAAAAGTGATACTCTCTCTCATATATATATACAGTGGGGAGAACAAGTATTTGATACACTGCCGATTTTGCAGGTTTTCCTACTTACAAAGCATGTAGAGGTCTGTAATTTTTTATCATAGGTACACTTCAACTGTGAGAGACGGAATCGAAAACAAAAATCCAGAAAATCACATTGTATGATTTTTAAGTAATTAATTTGCATTTTATTGCATGACATAAGTATTTGATACATCAGAAAAGCAGAACTTAATATTTGGTACAGAAACCTTTGTTTGCAATTACAGAGATCATACGTTTCCTGTAGTTCTTGACCAGGTTTGCACACACTGCAGCAGGGATTTTGGCCCACTCCTCCATACAGACCTTCTCCAGATCCTTCAGGTTTCAGGGCTGTCGCTGGGCAATACGAACTTTCAGCTCCTTCCAAAGATTTTCTATTGGGTTCAGGTCTGGAGACTGGCTAGGCCACTCCAGGACCTTGAGATGCTTCTTACGGAGCCCCTCCTTAGTTGCCCTGGCTGTGTGTTTCGGGTCGTTGTCATGCTGGAAGACCCAGCCACGACCCATCTTCAATGCTCTTACTGAGGGAAGGAGGTTGTTGGCCAAGATCTCGCGATACATGGCCCCATCCATCCTCCCCTCAATACGGTGCAGTCGTCCTGTCCCCTTTGCAGAAAAGCATCCCCAAAGAATGATGTTTCCACCTCCGTGCTACACGGTTGGGATGGTGTTCTTGGGGTTGTACTCATCCTTCTTCTTCCTCCAAACACGGCGAGTGGAGTTTAGACCAAAAAGCTCTATTTTTGTCTCATCAGACCACATGACCTTCTCCTATTCCTCCTCTGGATCATCCAGATGGTCATTGGCAAACTTCAGACGGGCCTGGATATGCGCTGGCTTGAGCAGGGGGACCTTGTGTAAGCTGCAGGATTTTAATCCATGACGGCGTAGTATGTTACTAATGGTTTTCTTTGAGACTGTGGTCCCAGCTCTCTTCAGGTCATTAACCAGGTCCTGCCGTGTAGTTCTGGGCTGATCCCTCACCTTCCTCATGATCATTGATGCCCCACGAGGTGAGATCTTGCATGGAGCCCCAGCCCGAGGGTCATTGACCGTCATCTTGAACTTCTTCCATTTTCTAATAATTGCGCCAACAGTTGTTGCCTTCTCACCAAGCTGCTTGCCTATTGTCCTGTAGCCCATCCCAGCCTTGTGCAGGTCTACAATTTTATCCCTGATGTCCTTACACAGCTCTCTGGTCTTGGCCATTGTGGAGAGGTTGGAGTCTGTTTGATTGAGTGTGTGGACAGGTGTCTGTTATACACGTAACGAGTTCAAACAGGTGCAGTTTATACAGGTAATGAGTGGAGAACAGGAGGGCTTCTTAAAGAAAATCTAACAGGTCTGTGAGAGCCGGAATTCTTACTGGTTGGTAGGTTATCAAATACTTATGTCATGCAATAAAATGCAAATTAATTACTTAAAAATCATACAATGTGATTTTCTGGATCTTTGATTTTAGATTCCGTCTCTCACAGTTGAAGTGTACCTATGATAAAAATTACAGACCTCTACATGCTTTGTAAGTAGGAAAATCTGCAAAATCGTCAGTGTATCAAATACTTCTTCTCCCCACTGTATATATACGTTTTTCAAGTATTAATTACTGAAGATTCCGGTAACTTTGGTAAACTACCGGTAGCTTTTTCAACCCTATTCAGATCTCTGCTCTGGCATATTTTAAGAGTAAAACAAATCGTCTTGTATGTTCTCATATTTTACCCTCTATCTCTTTCACCTGTGAAGGAGTGGTACCTTGGCAGTTTGGATTTGATTCAAAATACAACTACACACTTCAAAACACATTTCAACAGACTAATGCATCTCACTCCAAACACACTTGTTAGGGAATGACGGACAGAGACCCAATCAGAAATGCACGCACACGCATGGCTCGGTGGAACTAGAGTTAAATCCACACTGTAATTTTATCAACTAAGCAACTAATTCCATCATCGAATAATACTTAACATTCTCAGGTGTAGCTAGTAGCTAATGAATATCCTTGGTTTATTTATTTCCCTAGCAACAGAAGCTTCCTTGGACGATATCAACTTGACTTTGAGGGAACCTAAAGGAAAGGGCTTCATTTGGAAAGGTTACACCTAATGTCTTCGCTTTCTATTATATCCATGTTAGCTAAGACAATAACAGATCAACTAACTGTGTGAATGAGTGTGAACATAATGTTGGAAGTCATTTTTTGGCTGGAGAATACAGTATGTCAACTGTCTTTGCAAAGTTGCCTGAAACCATACCATGTGTTTATCAGACTGTGTTGACTGTATGAAGTGTGTGTGGAAGATTGTTTTAGACAGATCTGTGTCTGACTTGGCTCAGTTGGCTGGGGAGAGAGGGATGGAAAGTCAGGGAGGGTGGCCCTAGCATGGCACACACTGGCACTGGTATTGACAGTTGATGAGATTGTGTTAGAGCGCAGACAGTGGGGCTCCTGATTCTAACCAGATGTCAAGAGCACTTCATTTATTAAAATAAACTGCATAAGCTGTTACATCATAAACATAAATCAGTATTACAACAGTCAATTGCATACAAGTGAGTTATGATTTCCAATACAACATTTCATATTTACACCATTAATATTACTAAGGAAACGTGTGTTTAAAAAATCTAGATACAGTTGAAGTCGGAAGTTTACATACGAACATTTAAACTCAGTTTTTCACAATTCCTCAAATCAAATCAAATCAAATTTTATTAGTCACATACACATGGTTAGCAGATGTTAATGCGAGTGTAGCGAAATGCTTGTGCTTCTAGTTCCGACAATGCAGTAATAACCAACAGTAATCTAACCTAACAATTCCACACTACTACCTTACACACACACACAAGTGTAAGGGATAAAGAATATGTACATAAAGATATATGGATGAGTGGTGGTACAGAACGGCATGGCAGATGCAGTAGATGGTATAGAGTACGGTATATACATATGAGATGAGTACTGTAGGGTATGTAAACATAAAGTGGCATAGTTTAAAGTGGCTAGTGGTACATGTATTGCATAAAGATGGCAAGATGCAGTAGATGATATAGAGTACAGTATATATACATATGAGATGGGTAATGTAGGGTATGTAAACATTGTATTAAGTGGCATTGCTTAAAGTGGCTAGTGGTACATTTTTACATAATTTCCATCAATTCCCATTTTTAAAGTGGCTGGAGTTGAGTCAGTATGTTGGCAGTGGCCGCTAAATGTTAGTGGTGGCTGTTTAACAGTCTGATGGCCTTGAGATAGAAGCTGTTTTTCAGTCTCTCGGTCCCTGCTTTGATGCACCTGTACTGACCTCGCCTTCTGGATGATAGCGGGGTGAACAGGCAGTGGCTTGGGTGGTTGTTGTCCTTGATGATCTTTATGGCCTTCCTGTGACATCGGGTGGTGTAGGTGTCCTGGAGGGCAGGTAGTTTGCCCCTGGTGATGCGTTCTGCAGACCTCACTACCCTCTGGAGAGCCTTACGGTTGTGGGCGGAGCAGTTGCCGTACCAGGCGGTGATACAGCCCGACAGGATGCTCTCGATTGTGCATCTGTAGAAGTTTGTGAGTGCTTTTGGTGACAAGCCGAATTTCTTCAGCCTCCTGAGGTTGAAGAGGCGCTGCTGCGCCTTCTTCACAACGCTGTCTGTGTGGGTGGACCAGTTCAGTTTGTCCGTGATGTGTACACCGAGGAACTTAAAACTTTCCACCTTCTCCACTACTGACCCGTCGATGTGGATAGGGGGGTGCTCCCTCTGCTGTTTCCTGAAGTCCACCATCATCTCCTTTGTTTTGTTGACGTTGAGTGTGAGGTTATTTTCCTGACACCACACTCCGAGGGCCCTCACCTCCTCCCTGTAGGCCGTCTCATCGTTGTTGGTGATCAAGCCTACCACTGTAGTGTCATCCGCAAACTTGATGATTGAGTTGGAGGCGTGCATGGCCACGCAGTCGTGGGTGAACAGGGAGTACAGGAGAGGGCTCAGAACGCACCCTTGTGGGGCCCCAGTGTTGAGGATCAGCGGGGTGGAGATGTTGTTACCTACCCTCACCACCTGGGGGCGGCCCGTCAGGAAGTCCAGGACCCAGTTGCACAGGGCGGGGTCGAGACCCAGGGTCTCGAGCTTGATGACGAGTTTGGAGGGTACTATGGTGTTAAATGCTGAGCTGTAATCGATGAACAGCATTCTCACATGGGTATTCCTCTTGTCCAGATGGGTTAGGGCAGTGTGCAGTGTGGTTGCGATTGCGTCGTCTGTGGACCTATTGGGTCGGTAAGCAAATTGGAGTGGGTCTAGGGTGTCCGGTAGGGTGGAGGTGATATGGTCCTTGACTAGTCTCTCAAAGCACTTCATGATGACGGAAGTGAGTGCTACGGGGCGGTAGTCGTTTAGCTCAGTTACCTTAGCTTTCTTGGGAACAGGAACAATGGTGGCCCTCTTGAAGCATGTGGGAACAGCAGACTGGGATAAGGATTGATTGAATATGTCCGTAAACACACCAGCCAGCTGGTCTGCGCATGCTCTGAGGACGCGGCTGGGAATGCCGTCTGGGCCTGCAGCCTTGCGAGGGTTAACACGTTTAAATGTTTTACTCACCTCGGCTGCAGTGAAGGAGAGCCCGCAGGTTTTGGTAGGGGGCCGTGTCAGTGGCACTGTATTGTCCTCAAAGCGGGCAAAAAAGTTGTTTAGCCTGTCTGGGAGCAAGACATCCTGGTCCTCGACGGGGCTGGTTTTCTTTTTGTAATCCGTGATTGACTGTAGACCCTGCCACATACCTCTTGTGTCTGAGCTGTTGAATTTCGACTCGATTTTGTCTCTGTACTGAGACTTGGCCTGTTTGATTGCCTTGCGGAGAGAATAGCTACACTGTTTGTATTCGGTCATGCTTCCGGTCACCTTGCCCTGGTTAAAAGCAGTGGTTCGCGCTTTCAGTTTCACGCGAATGCTGCCGTCAATCCACGGTTTCTGGTTTGGGAATGTTTTTATCGTTGCTGTGGGTACGACATCGTCAATGCACTTCCTAATGAACTCGCTCACCGAATCAGCATATTCGTCAATATTGTTGTTGGACGCGATGCGGAACATATTCCAATCTGCGTGATCGAAGCAGTCTTGAAGCGTGGATTCAGATTGGTCGGACCAGCGTTGAACAGACCTGAGCGCGGGAGCTTGTTGTTTGAGTTTTTGTTTGTAGGCTGGAATCAACAAAATGGAGTCGTGGTCAGCTTTTCCGAAAGGGGGGCGGGGGAGGGCCTTATAAGCGTCGCGGAAATTAGTGTAACAATGGTCTAGTGTTTTTCCAGCCCTGGTAGCACAATCGATATGCTGATAGAATTTAGGGAGTTTTGTTTTTAGATTAGCCTTGTTAAAATCCCCAGCTACGATGAATGCAGCCTCAGGGTGTGTGGTTTCCAGTTTACAAAGAGTCAGATAAAGTTCGTTCAGGGCCATCGATGTGTCTGCTTGGGGGGGAATGTATACGGCTGTGATTATGATTGACGAGAATTCCCTTGGTAGATAATGCGGTCGACATTTGATTGTGAGGAGTTCTAGATCAGGTGAACAGAACGACTTGAGTTCTTGTGTGTTGTTATGATGATCACACCACTTCTCGTTAATCATAAGGCATACCCCCCCGCCCCTCTTCTTACCGGAAAGATGTTTGTTTCTGTCGGCGCGATGCATGGAGAAACCAGCTGGCTGCACCGACTCCGTTAGCGTCCCTTGAGTTAGCCATGTTTCCGTGAAGCAGAGCACGTTGCAATCCCTGATGTCTCTCTGGAATGCTACCCGTGCTCGGATTTCATCAACCTTATTGTCAAGAGACTGGACATTGGCGAGTAGTATGCTAGGGAGTGGAGCGCGATGTGCCCGTCTCCGAAGCCTGACCACGAGACCGCCACGTTTTCCCCTTTTTCGGCGTCGCACAGGGTCGCCGGCTGGGATCAGATCCATTGTATTGTGTGGAAGGCAAGACACTGGATCCGTTTCGGGAAAGTCATATTCCTGGTAGGAACGATGATGAGTTGACGTTAATCGTATATTCAGTAGTTCCTCCCGACTGTATGTAATGAAACCTAAGATTACCCGGGGTACCGATGTAAGAAATAACACGTAAAAAAACAAAATACTGCATATTTTCCAAGGAACGCGAAGCGAGGCAGCCATCTCTTTCCGGCGCCGGAAGTTCCGGCGCCGGTTACCAAGGCAATTCCTGACATTTAATCCTAGTAAACATTCCCTGTTTTAGGTCAGTTAGGATCACCACTTTATTTTAAGAATGTAAAATGTCAGAATAATAGTAGAGAGAATGATTTATTTCAGCTTTTATTTCTTTCATCACATTCCCAGTGGATCAGAAATTTACTACACTCAATTAGTATTTGGTAGCATTGCCTTTAAATTGTTTAACTTGGGTCAAACGTTTCGGGTAGCCTTCCACAAGCATCCCACAATAAGTTGGGTGAATTTTGGCCCGTTCCTCCTGACAGAGCTGGTGTAACTGAGTCAGGTTTGTAGGCCTCCTTGCTCACACACGCTTTTTCAATTCTGCCCACAGATTTTCTATAGGATTGAGGTCAGGGCTTTGTGATGGCCACTCCAATACCTTGACTTTGTTGTCCTTAAGACATTTTGCCATAACTTTGGAAGTATGCTTGGGGTCATTGTCCATTTGGAAGACCCATTTGCGACCAAGCTTTAACTTCCTGACTGATTTTTCCTCATGATGCCATCTAGTTTGGGAAGTGCACCAGTTCCTCCTGCAGCAAAGCACCCCCACAGCATGATGCTGCCATAGGACTCGTTTTCCTGTGGATATAGATACTTTAGTACCTGTTTCCTCCAGCATCTTCACAAGATCCTTTGCTGTTGTTCTGGGATTGATTTGCACTTTCTCACCAAAGTACGTTAATCTCTAGGAGACAGAACGTGTCTCCTTCCTGAGCGGTATGATGGCTGCATGGTCCCATGGTGTTTATACTTGCGTACTATTGTTTGTACAGATGAACGTGGTACCTTCAGGCATTTGGAAATTGCTACCAAGGATGAACCAGACTTGTGGAAGTCTACAAATATTTTTCTGAGGTCTTGGCTGATTTCTTTTGATTTTCCCATGATGTCAAGCAAAGAGGCACTGAGTTTGGTAGGCCTTGAAATACATCCACAGGTACACCTCCAATTGACTCAAATGATGTCAATTAGCTTATCAGAAGCTTCTAAAGCCATGGCATACTTTTCTGGAATTTTCCAAGCTGTTTAAAGGCACAATCAACTTAGTGTATGTAAACTTCTGACCCACTGGAATTGTGACAGTGAATAATAAGTGAAATAATCTGTAAACAATTGTTGGAAAAATTACTTGTGCACAAAGTAGATGTCCTAATCAACTTGCCAAAACTATAGTTTGTTAACAAGAAATTTGTGGAGTGGTTGAAAAACGAGTTTTAATGACTCCAACCTAAGTGTATGTAAACTTCCGACTTCAACTGTATATGAAGAATTACAGAAGATGGTTTTGGGACACAGGTTGCGGTGGTGCTTTGCTCTTAGCAAGTGTTTTGCACACTGACTCATAGTTAAGGAAGACTGATAAAAGGTTACCAAGGCAATGTTTCTGGTTTGAAACACATATACACATACACACACTCCCCTTTCTATTTTTTAATCTAGAATCAGAGTGGTAGTGGCAGGAGCAGAGCAGAGCTCAGTCGGCAGCTTGCCACAAAGGCAGTTAACTGTCCCTCAGAGCACTCTGCCTTCTATGTGTCTGCTCTGTGTGTGTGTGTGTGTGTGTGTGTGTGTGTGGTGTGTGTGTGTGTGTCCTTGTGTGTTTGTCTGCCAATGACTGATTCTTTATTTGGTCCTACTAACTGAAGATGAGACATGAAATGTCAGTTGGGAGTTCTTAAGATTGGGAGAATATGATTCGCTTTTCAAATGTAAGAAAACATATTGAGGCTCTCTATTTTTGCTCTAACCCTCCCCCTCCCTTCGTGCCACACTTCAGTCTGTGGTTAGTTAGAAACTGAAACTACCAGGAGGCTGATGCAACAGTGTACTCTGACCTCGAGTCTCAATATTTCCATAATACAAGTAAAAACAAAATCATTTTACCTAAGAAAAGTTTCGGTTTTCTTCTATCACAAGCTAAAACCAGGTTTTATTTTGTTCTATTCGAGTGCCTTGTTTATTCTAGATGAGATCACAGAGCTACATTTAAGTCATTTACATTTACATTTACATTTAAGTCATTTAGCAGACGCTCTTATCCAGAGCGACTTACAAATTGGTGCATTCACCTTATGATATCCAGTGGAACAACCACTTTACAATAGTGCATCTAACTCTTTTAAGGGGGGGGGGGGGGTTAGAAGGATTACTTTATCCTATCCTAGGTATTCCTTAAAGAGGTGGGGTTTCAGGTGTCTCCGGAAGGTGGTGATTGACTCCGCTGACCTGGCGTCGTGAGGGAGTTTGTTCCACCATTGGGGTGCCAGAGCAGCGAACAGTTTTGACTGGGCTGAGCGGGAACTGTACTTCCTCAGAGGTAGGGAGGCGAGCAGGCCAGAGGTGGATGAACGCAGTGCCCTTGTTTGGGTGTAGGGCCTGATCAGAGCCTGAAGGTACGGAGGTGCCGTTCCCCTCACAGCTCCGTAGGCAAGCACCATGGTCTTGTAGCGGATGCGAGCTTCAACTGGAAGCCAGTGGAGAGAGCGGAGGAGCGGGGTGACGTGAGAAACATAAACAACTTGATTTATGGCATTTTTCATATCAGGTTTTAGCTTCAATCATGGGATAATGATGGTTTATAATCTATTACATTTCTAATAAACACGCATTCGGGAGGAAAATTGAGAGCAATCAAATGCACAGCTGCAGCCAACTCCACCTTCTCACAACAGGTAAATCAACCACAAATCTCAGTTCTTGGTTTGATCCAAACATGACAGTCTACAGTGCATTCTAAAAGTATTCAGACCCCTTCACTTTTTCCACATTTTGTTACGTTACAGCCTTATTCTAAAATTGATTCATTTGTTTTTTTCCCTCATCAATCTACACACAATACCCTATAATGACAAAGCAAAAACATGTTTTTGCAAAAACATCCTCAAGCTCTTTCAGGTTGGATGGGGAGCATCACTGCACAGGTGTTTTCAGGTCTCACCAGAGATGTTCAATCGTGTTCGGGCTCTGGCTGGGCTACTCAAGGACATTCAACGACTTGTCCTGAAGCCACTCCTGTGTTGTCCTGGATGGGTGCTTAGGGTCGTTGTCCTGCTGGAAGGTGAACCTTCGCCCCAGTCTGAGGTCCTGAGCACTCTGGAGCAGGTTTTCATCAAGGATGTCTCTGTACTTTGCTCCGTTCATCTTTCCCTCGATTCTAACTAGTCTCCAAGTCTCTGCCCCACAGCATGATGCTTCCACTCCCATATTTCACCGTAGGGATGGTGCCAGGTTTCCTCCAGACGTAACGCTTGCATTCAGACCAAAGAGTTCAATCAATGGTTTCATCAGACCATAGAATCTTGTTTCTCATGGTCTGAGAGTCTTTAAGTGCCTTTTGGCAAACTCCAAGCACAAGCAGGCTGTCATGTGCCTTTTACTGAGGAGTGGCTTCCGTCTGGTCAATCTACCGTAAAGGCCTGATTGGCGGAGTGCTTCAGAGATGGGAGAACCTTCCAGAAGGACAACCATCTCCAAAGAGGCACTCTGGAGCTCTATCAGAGTGACCATCATGTTCTTGGTCACCTCCCTGACCAAGGCCCTTCTCCCCTGATTGCTCAGTTAGGCTGGGCTGCCAGCTCTCGGAATAGTCTTGGTGGTTCCAAACTTCTTCCATTTAAGAATGATGGAGGCCACTGTGTTCTTAATGGGGACCTTCAATGCTGCAGAAACATTTTGGTACCCTTCCCCAGAGCTGTGCCTCGACACAATCCTGTCTCGAAGGTCTACTGACAATTCCTTCGACCTCATGGCTTGGTTTTTGCTCTGACATGCACTGTCAACTGTGGAACATTATATAGACAGGTGTGTGCCTTTCCTAATCATGTCCAATCAATTGAATATACCACAGGTGGACTCCAATCAAGGATGATCAATGGAAACAGGATGCACCTGAGCTCAATTTCGAGTCTCATATCAAAGGGTCTGAATACTTATGTAAATAAGGTATTTCTGTTTATTTTTAATACATTTGCAGAAATAAGAAAAAAAAACGTTTTTTGCTTTGTCATTATGAGGTATTGTGTGTAGATTTGATGAGGATTTTTATTTTTATTTAATACATTTTAGAATTTTGTTAGGCTATAACATTACAAAATGTGGAAAAAGTGAAGTGGTCTGAACTTTCCTAATGCACTGTATATAGAGCTCGAGTCTTAAAGAGCGACTGCCACTAAAAAGCAACTTCTGCTTTTGAAAATGGCCTATGTGGCATCGATATGAGCCAGAAACATTTATTCTAGTGTCAAAATTTACTACAAAGTATAAAAAGTATAATGTTGGTCATAAAGTCAGTCTCATCCAAAACCTGAGATTTGCGAGATGATAGGACAAAATGGTATGACATGGAATAAAAGGCACCGTAACAGTTTTCAATGGGTTGGGTTTAAAATGTTTAATCCTGCTCACATCCTGTCTGTGCCTCCCTATAGTGTCCTGTCTTACTGTAACAGTGAAGGGCGTCAGCTCTAGCCCCATGCCTAAGATCTGCATGTGGTGAAGCATAGACATGCACATAAAACTAGTGTAGTCTAGGGCTGGGGCCTAGACATTCTTACCTTGGCTACATTCCTGGCCCAGGCCTTTGTGGAGGTACCTACAGTACCGCTAGTGGATGGGACCGAGACTGAAGATGTACAGAGCACAGGCCACACTGTAGCCTCCCCAGTTAGACACTTCTACAACACAGAGAGAGACCGGGGTAGAGAGGATGAGTAGGATGAGATTCAAAACAGTATTTACTCCAATGTTTCTCACAGTCTCCCTCATACACTCTTTTAATAATGCTATATCATGATCGAATTAGATTTTCGACGATCACAAACACAAATGGTAATAGGCTGGGATCATGAGGTAATTAAACCTGCTTCTGTCTTTGCTGTGAGAGTAAACCAATATCACGTAAACCTGGGTCACTATATCACGTTTCAAGTTCAAGTTTCAGGAACCAGCTTTGAGATCTCTTTCTGTTATGAAAAGCGCTATACAAGTTAAATTATTATTAAGTGTCATGCGTAATGAATTCATTGGAAATCTCACTCGAGCTGTGTGTACGGAGAACAGGGTCAGGACAGCGGCGGTGTGGTAATGGTCAAACAAAGGAGAGGACACAACACACACATGGAAACTACTTCTGCGCTGGTCTCAATTAATCATGGTGAGAGGATGTCTGACTCTCTGCTTCAGCGAGCAACACACTTCCTGGCTATGTGGAATGCAGTTAGTAATACACAACCCTTGCGTCAAACCTGAGACAACCACCCTTCTGCCTGTCAAGGGCACTGGAGAATGTGAAAGCTCCAATCTGCTCATAGGAAATCTAAACGCGGTATCTAATAATATAATTTAGTAATCATGTAAGAATGGATTGCTAAAGGCAACTTCACACGTAAATAAATGTTTAAACGAATACATTCATTCCCAACCTGCTGTGAAGGCGAAGTCAGCAGCAATGTCACAGGTTGTTAGGCTCCCGTTGGGCATGTGTTCCCTCACTGCCTCCTTCAACTTGCCCACGTCCACCTCGTTCCCTCCATCCCCTATCCCTGTTCTCTCTCTCTCTCACACACACACACACACACACACACACACACACACACACACACACACACACACACACACACACACACACACACACACACACACACACACACAATCATTTAAGTCTATATTGAGACAGGCATATTATCGTAAAGATCTGTGTGCATACTTGGTGGAACTGTCGGTACCTGAATCCATAACATCTGTACTGACCTGTGGTGCTGATGCCCTGGATGGTGCTGGCTGTGGTGAACAGGTTATATAGGCTCCATCAGGTGCTTGATGTTCACTCCTTTCATGCAGAGTTTCCCATTAATGCTCTGCCACTGCTTTCTATCGCCACCAAGTGGTCAAACCTGAGCATAGAGGACTAAATTGACCCTCATGAATAGGACGGCGTGAGAGGTTGGCTGATATGGGTTTGGGTGTTAAAAATGTGTCCATGTGTTGAAAGCTGAGCTTTTTAGGGTCTCCATCATGACACAGGCAGTGCTGAGTCTGTGCTGTTGCCTTGTTAACTGAGCAGTGGTACGACTGTCTTCATCTTTCCTTGTAACACACAGGTCAGACTTTAGAGGTCAGCCAAACATACTGTTTCCATTGATCATCCTTGATGTTTCTACAACTTGGAGTCCACCTGTTTGGAAGTTTGGAACCACCAAGACTATTTCATAAAAATGGCCTCCTGGCCAAACTGAGCAATCGGGGGAGAAGGGCCTTGGTCAGGGAGGTGACAAAGAACCCGATAGTCACTCTGACAGAGCTCCAGAGTTCCTCTTTGGAGATGGGAGAACCTTCCAGAAGGACAACCATCTCTGCAGCACTCCAGCAATCAGGCCTTTATGGTAGTGACCAGACGGAAGCCACTCCTCAGTAAAAGGTACATGACAGCCTGCTTGGAGTTTGCCAAAAGGCACCTAAATATTCTCAGACCATGAGAAACAAAATTCTCTGGTCTGATGAAACCAAGATTGAACTCTTTGACCTAAATGCCAAGCGTCACATCTGGAGGAAACCTGGCACCATCAGCATCATGCTGTGGGGATGTTTTTCAGCGGCAGGGACTGGGAGACGAGACAGGATTGAGGGAAAGATGAACGGAGCAAAGTACAGAGTGATCCTTGTTGAAAACCTGCTCCAGAGCCCTCAGGACCTCAGACTGGGACGAAGGTTCACCTTCCAACAGGATAATAACCCTAAGCACACAGCCAAGACAACGCAGGAGGGACTTCTGGACAAGTCTCTGAATGTCCTTGAGTGGCCCAGCCAGAGCCCGAACCTGATCGAACATCTCTGGAGAGACCTGAAAGTAGCTTTGCAGCGACGCTCCCCATCCAACCTGAGAGGATCTGCAGAGAAGAATGGGAGAAGCTCCCAAATACAGGTGTGCCAAGCTTGTAGTATCATAACCAATAAGACTCGAGGCTGTAATCACTGCAAAAGGTGCTACAACAAAGAGTGAAGGGTCTGAATACTTATGTAAATGTGATTTTTCCTTTTTTATTATTTGCAATACATTTGCAAAAATGTATTGTGTGTAGATTGAGGGAAAAAACTATTTCATCCATTGTAGAATAAGGCTGTAACAAAATGTGGAAAAAGTCAAGGGGTCTGAATACTTTCCAAATGCACTGGACATATATATATATATACCTACACACACACAAAAGTATGTGGACAACCCTTTGTGGATTCGGCTATTTAAGCCACATTTGTTGCTTACAGGTGTATACAATTTTGCGCACAGCCATGCATTCTCCATAGACAAACATTGGCAGTAGAATGGCCTTACTGAAGAGCTCAGTCACTTTTATCGTGGCACCGTCATAGGATGCCACCTTTCCAACAAGTCAGTTCCTCAAATTTCTGCCCTGCTAGAGCTGCACCGGTCAACTGTAAGTGCTGTTATTGTGAAGTGGAAATGTCTATGAGCAATAACGGCTCAGCCGCGAAGTGGTACGTCACACAAGCTCACAGAATGGGCCTAAGTTCACCATTCACAATGCCAGGTGATGGCTGGAGTGGTGTAAAGCTCGCCGCATTGGACTCTGGAGCAGTGGAAACAGCAACAACTCACCCTGGACAAACAGTGCACAGATGGATACCCCTCTACCCTGTGTCCGCTCCAATGATCTCCCTCAGGTCTGTAGAGCAAAGGCTGCTGGGAGAAGGTCAGAGGGCATTGGTCAGGCTCAGGGGTGGAGGTGGACGCAGAGAAGGAGGACTCCTCTTGGTCAGTGAGGAACATGCAGCCTGGAGAGGAAGAAGAACACTTAATTGTTCATTGTCAATGGGAAACCAACACCATGTGTGTCTTTTAGCCAGTTGTGCAGTAATATTACAACCAGGCAGCCAGCAGGGTCCTCTCAATCCTGAAGCTACAGCCCATGTACAAGCTTACCATGTCCTGTAGCTGACCACTGTAGGACATCAGGCTGGACACACTGGATACCAGCAGGCTGTCCTGAAACACACACACTACTGGGGACATAGAGTACAATATCAAAAGCATTTCTTTCTTTTTGTAAAGCAACTTTCGGGTCCCCGGCAGACAGACAGAGTGCTAGGAATACTCTGGAGAGGCTGTTTGAATGCTATTACTGTTGATCAAAGATAAACAGTTCTCTCATTGCCTACTGAATATCAATTGGAAACTCAGTGGAAAATACCCTTACCTAGTTTCCTTTCCTGAGAACATGGACTGGAGCCTAAATTCCCACAATGCAGCCTTGATTTATTTAAAGTCTCTGCACACAGTGAAACAACAACAGTACTGTTACTGCAGTGTGAAATGTTGGAAAACAGAGGGGGAGGAGGGTAGATTTAGTGATTACAAAACATATTTTAAACGCAGGGTCATGTCCTGGAAATCACTACATGAATACAAGACAGATTTATCCTCATGTTAAATCTGCATGGTCACTCAGAGAATGTATTTTGTCTGGTCTGAACTGCTACATTGTATTCTAAGCAAAGGCTGTTGCTCAATAATGTTACATACTCCAACCAGAGAATAAGGGATGCAGGGATGTGCATCCCTTAAATTTTAAGGGATGCACATTTAAGTAAATGTCTGCACATACAAGAACCCTACATGGGTAGTCAAGTGATTGTTTCAAGACATAAAAATCACCATCAAAGTTACATAACACTGTCTGGAATTATCACATGAATGCCTCCTCCCCCCCCCAGGAATAGCCTGCATTATGATGTTTCAGAACCAATGATCATTGGATAGAGCCAGTTCAAGACAGTGCAGTCTGGGGTATTTTGCATGTCCCTGTGTGCTCATTTTGTGATGTAGTGCTTTACTGTGGGTTAAAAAACTAAATTAGGGATGATCTTTTTTGTCAGCTGTCCAACCAAAATTAATATTTTAAACGTCTTGAGGAAAATAACAAATTGTGACATTTTATCAGGTAACAATAATGTAAATGCTTCCGCAAAAGCCTGCCATCTTATCCTCCAACTGAGACGTTTCTTTTTAAGTGTCTAATTGTCCTTTTATCCACTGTACTTTTAGTTTTTTTCTTAATGCATACATATGTATAGACGTAATGTGTTATTGATGACACCTGTATCTGTATTTTGCATTGTTGTATCATTGTGTAGTGACACAAATACATTTTTCTAACTATAACTCGGTTTGCTTTTTGTACGGTGCATGTTATTGTGGTATTTCTATTGTGAAGCTTGTCGGATTAGGATTTATAGGGGTGTTTCAGGCAGTACCTGATGTCTTCTTCTGTAGCGAGAGGTGGACAGCCAGGTTGACTCCTGTACAGCAGGGGCTGTTGGCTTGAGTTGGCATTTCAGAACGCCTCAGACATCCGATAGGCTCTTATGGAGGATCACCACATTGGCCTGCTGGTAGCCTGTCAACCAGACGCATGGAAACAGATCAATCAATCAATCAATCAATCAATTTTATTTTATATAGCCCTTCGTACATCAGCTAATATCTCGAAGTGCTGTACAGACACCCAGCCTAAAACCCCAAACAGCTAGTAATGCAGGTGTAGAAGCACGGTGGCTAGGAAAAACTCCCTAGAAAGGCCAAAACCTAGGAAGAAACCTAGAGAGGAACCAGGCTATGAGGGGTGGCCAGTCCTCTTCTGGCTGTGCCGGGTGGAGATTATAACAGAACTATGCCAAGATGTTCAAAAATGTTCATAAGTGACAAGCATGGTCAAATAATAATCATGAATAATTTTCAGTTGGCTTTTCATAGCCGATCATCAAGAGTTGAAAAACAACAGGTCTGGGACAGGTGGCGGTTCCATAACCGCAGGCAGAACAGCTGAAACTGGAATAGCAGCAAGGCCAGGCGGACTGGGGACAGCAAGGAGTCACCACGGGCGGCAGTCCCTACGCATGGTCCTAGGTGAGTCAGATTAGTCACTGAATTGTATTGTATTGTTTTTATTCAATAAAGTTGATTTTTAACATGTGCCTCTATAAAGATAGGGAGAGAAAAAGTGATTCATTAAATGTTTGAGCTCCTAACATGCACCAGGTTGCATTCAATAATTAACCATTGTATTAAAACACTAACTGCCCGTAATCCATTATACTGCACAGTAGGTCTAATGAACAACTTGTTACTTTCTTATCCTTTGTTGCCATGCTAAATGTAAAATTTCACTCTGACAATACAACTGGTTGAAAATAGAGAACTGTCATTGGCTAAAAATACCATTGTCTTTTGCCTGTTTTGTCATTGATTGGATTAGACAGATTTACAGTACCAGTCAAAAGTTTGGACACCTACACATTCAAGGGTTTTTCTTTATTTTTTACTATTTTCTACATTGTAGAATAATAGTGAAGACATCAAAAATATGAAATAACACATGGAATAATGTAGTAACCAAAAAAGTGTTAAACAAAGTTGATATTTTAGATTCTTCAAAATAGCCACCCTTTGCCTTGATGACAGATTTTTCAACTCTTGGCATTCTCTCAACCAGCTTCACCTGGAATGCTTTTCTAACAGTGTTGAGTTCCCACATATGCTGAGCACTTGCTGCTTTTCCTTCACACTGTGGTCCAACTCATCCCAAACCATCTCAATTGGGTTGAGGTCAGGTGATTGTGGAGGGCAGGTCATCTGATGCAGCACTCCATCACTCTCCTTCTTGGTCAAATAGCCCTTACATTGCCTAGAGGTGTGTTGGACCATTGTCCTTTTGAAAAACAAATGATAGTCCCACTAAGCGTAAACCAGATGGCATGGAGTATTGCTGCAGAATGCTATGGTAGCCATGCTGGTTAAGTGTGCCTTGAATTCTAAATAAAACATTGAAAGTGTCACCAGCAAAGAACCCCCACACCATCACACCACCTTATCCATGCTTCACGGTGGAAATCACACATGCAGAGATCATCCGTTCGCCTACTCTGTGTCATACAAAGACACGGCGGTTGGATCCAAAAATCTCAAATTTGGACTCATCAGACCAAAAGGACAGATTTCCACCGGTCTAATGTCCATTGCTTGTGTTTCTTGGCCCAAGCAAGTCTCTTCTTATTATTGGTGTCGTTTAGTAGTGGTTTCTTTGCAGCAATTCGACCATGAAGGCCTGATTCACGCAGGTTCCTCTGAACAGTTGAGATGTTCCTGTTATTTGAACTCTGTGAAGCATTTATTCGGGCTGCACTTTCTTAGGCTGCTAACTCTAATGAACTTATCCTCTGCAGCAGAGGTAACTCTGGGTCTCCCTTTCCTGTGGTCAGCCAGTTTCATCATAGCGCTTGATTGTTTTTGCGACTGCACTTGAAGAAACTTTCAAAGTTCTTGAAATGTTCCGGATTGACTGACCTTCATGTCTTAAAGTAATGATGGACTGTCGTTTCTCTTTGCTTTTTTGAGCTGTTCTTGCCATAATATGAACTTGGTCTTTTACCAAATAGGGCTATCTTCTGTATACCACCCCTACCTTGTCACTGATTGGCTCAAACGCATTAATAAGGAAAGATATTCCACAATTAACTTTTAACAATTGCATTCCAGTTGACTACCTCACGAAGCTGGTTAAGAGAATGCCAAGAGTGTGCAATGCTGTCATCAAGGCAAAGGGTGGCTACTCTGAAGAACCTCAAATATAAAATATATTTAGATTTGTTTTTTGGTTACTAGATGATTCCATGTGTGTTATTTCATAGATTTGATGTCTTCATAATTATTCTACAATGTAGAAAATAGTAAAAATAAAGAAAAACCCTGTAATGAGTAGGTGTGTCCAAACTTTTGACTGGTACTGTAGGTGATCATCATATGAAGCTCTATGTCTCTGTTCTGTAACTAAGATGAAAGTGGTAGTGGTGTTACCTGGATGTCTTACCTGAGCACATTCTAGTGGTGGTGGCCTTGCACAAACTCGTCTTCGCACTTAATACAGTCGGAGTTGGTGAGTGACCTTGTTATACATTGACATGTCTGAAACATGCTCACACCTGAAATGAGAGGTAGACAACAATCATATACACTGCGTAACCCTACCTACTGTACATGTACAGTTGAAGTCGGAAGTTTACATACACCTTAGCCAAATACATTTAAACTCAGGTTTTCACAATTCCTGACAATTAATCCTAGTAAAAATTCCATGTCTTAGGTCAGTTAGGATCACCACTTTATTTTAGAATGTGTAATGTCAGAATAATAGAGAGAATGATTTATTTCAGCTTTTATTTCTTTCATCACATTCCCAGTGGGTCAGAAGTTTACATACACTCAAATAGTATTTGGTAGCTTTGCCTTTAAATTGTTTAACTTGGGTCAAACGTTTTTGGGTAGCCTTCCACAAGCATCCCACAATAAGTTGGGTGAATTTTGGCCCATTCCTCCTGACAGAGCTGGTGTAACTGAGTCAGGTTTGTAGGCCTCCTTGCTCGCACACACTTTTTCAGTTCGGCCCACAAATCTCCTATGGGTTTGAGGTCAGGGCTTTGTGATGGCCACTCCAATACCTTGACTTTGTTGTCCTTAAGCCATTTTCCCACAACTTTGGAATTATGCTTGGGGTCATTGTCCATTTGGAAGACCCATTTGCGACCAAGCTTTAACTTTCTGACTGATGTCTTGAGATGTTGCTTCAATATATTTACATAATTTCCCTACTCATGATGCCATCTAGTTTGGGAAGTGCACCAGACCCTCCTGTAGCAAAGCACCCCCACAACATGATGCTGCCACCCCCGTGCTTCACGGTTGGAATGGTGTTCTTCGGCTTGCAAGCCTCCCCCTTTTCCCTCCAAACATAATGATGGTCATTATGGCCAAACAGTTCTATTTTTGTTTCATCAGACCAGAGGACATTTCTCCAAAAAGTACGATCTTTGTCCCCATATGCAGTTGCAAACCGTAGTCTGGCTTTTTTATAGCGGTTTTGGAGCAGTGTCTTCTTCCTTGCTGAGCGGCCTTTCAGGTTATGTCGATATAGGACTCGTTTTACTGTGGATATAGATACTTTTGTACCTGTTTCCTCCAGCATCTTCACAAGGTCCTTTGCTGTTGTTCTGGGATTGATTTGCACTTTTCTCACCAAAGTACGTTATTCTCTAGGAGACAGAATGCGTCTGCTTCCTGAGCGATATGACGGCTATGTGGTCCCATGGTGTTTATACTTGCGCACTATTGTTTGTACAGATGAACGTGGTACCTTCAGGCGTTTGGAAATTGCTCCCAAGGATGAACCAGACTTGTGGTCTACAATTTCTTTTCTGAGGTCCTGGCTGACTTCTTTTGATTTTCCCATGATGTCAAGCAAAGAGGCACTGGGTTTTAAGGTAGGCCTTAAAATACAGCCACAGGTTCACCTCCAATTGACTCAAATGATGTCAATTAGCCTATCAGAAGCTTCTAATGACATATTTTTCTGGAATTTTCTCAATACAGGGGGTGCTGTTTCCACTTTGGAAAATATCGTCTCCAAATTAAACTGCCTCATACTCAATTCTTGCTCGTACAATATGCATATTATTATTACTATTGGATAGAAAACAATCTCTAGTTTCTAAAACCGTTTGAATTATGTCTGTGGGTGAACCAGAACTCTTTCTACAGCGAAAATCATGACAGGACATGCGAAGCTCTGAAAAATAGTCTCTGATCTCGGATCAGTTTTAAGCTCTGTGTGTGCCCTATGGATCGCAATGAACTGCACCCGCCTTCCCCTGGATGTCAGTAACCAATGAGAAGTGGAATGGCGTCTCTACGTGTTTCTCAGAGTTTATAAAAGGCAATGGAGTGAGATGTCCCTTCTTTTGGACGCTCGCCAGGACGCAAGGGAGGACATCAGAATGGCATGCTCAAAAGCTCTCGTTATTGATCAAAGATATATCCGTCTGTGATTTAATTCGATATAGGTGTTAGAAACATCATAACGAAGTTATTTGAAACCGATTTATATCAGTTTATGCGAGTATATTGCTATTTTTCGGAATTTCCTTAGTATTGCGTTTGAGGATTTGGACATGTGTGTGCCGTGTAGCTATCGTTAGCTGCTAGTTCCGAAGTTGAAGAGGTCGTTTTACAACAAAGCAACGATTCTTTTGGACAAAGGACACATTGCCCAAGATACTGATGGAAGCTCGTCCAAAAGTAAGAGTTATTTATGATTTTATTCCGTATTTATGTGGAAAAATGTAAACGCAGTTGTCGGACATTTTTTGCGGCACTAGTCTGGCTGTAACTCACAATGTATGTCTTGTAACGTTAATTTTAAAAATCTAAATCAGCGGTTGCATTAATAACCAATGCATCTTTCATTAGCTGTCCAACCTGTATTTTTTTTGTCAATCTAATCGATAAATAATCGTAAACATAGGTGCCTTTCCAAGATGGCGCCGGCCAGAATGCATGCCATGTTTTGACAGATTACATTGCATAACCACGATTTGTGATGCTAAATATGCACATTTTCGAACAAACTCTATATGCATTGTGTAATATGATGTTACAGGACTGTCATCTGAAGAATTCTGAGAAGGTTAGTGAAAAAATTAATATATTTTGGTGGCGATAACGTTATCGCCCCTTTTGCCTTGATTCAATGCTGGGGTGATGTTAGCTCATGTGGTATGCTAATATAACGATATATTGTGTTTTCGCTGTAAAACACTTAGAAAATCTGAAATATTGTCTGGATTCACAAGATCTGTGTCTTTCGATTGCTGTATGCTGTGTATTTTTCAGAAATGTTTTAGGATGAGTATTTTGGTAATTGACGTCGGTCTCTGTAATTATTCCGGCTGCTTCCAACGCTATTTCAGATTGCAGCTGCAATGTAGAACTGTGATTTATACCTGAAATATGCACATTTTTCAAAAAAAACATATGCTATACCATAAATATGTTATCAGACTGTCATCTTATGATGTTGTTTCTTGGTTAGTGGCTATATATATCTTTATTTAGTCGAATTAGTGATAGCTACTGATGCAGGAAAAAAATGGTGGAGAAAAAAAGTTGTGTCTTTTGCTATCGTGGTTAGCTAATAGATTTACATATTGTGTCTTCCCTGTAAAACATTTTAAAAATCAGAAATGATGGCTGGATTCACAAGATCTGTATCTTTCATCTGGTGTCTTGGACTTGTGATTTAATGATATTTAGATGCTTGTATTTACTTGTGACGCTATGCTAGGCTATGCTAGTCAGCTTTTTTACTGTGGGGGGTGCTCCCGGATCCGGGATGAGTACTAAGTAGAAGTTAAAGGCACAGTCAACTTAGTGTATGTAAACTTCTGACCCACAGGAATTTTTATACAGTGAATTACAAGTGAAATAATCTGTATGTAAACAATAATGGAAAAATTACTTGTCATACACAAAGTAGATGTCCTAACCGACTTGCCAAAACTATAGTTTCTTAACAAGACATTTGTGGAGTGTTTGAAACACTTAGGTTGGAGTCATTTAAAACTGTATATACCCTGGATTTCTGATGCTATGTATTGGCCAATGAGAGGCTTTGGAGCCACTGGTCGGCCATATTGGCACTCCTCAGAAGAAGCAGTCCTCCATAGGAATGAATGGAATTCTACAGTATTTCAATTAAATGTTTCAAGGACAGAAGGACATGCATGTATTTAGGTATGTTTTTGTTGTATTGAGAATAGTATACTTCCTAAAAATGATACTTTAAGGTAAACATTTGTAATTTTTTTTTTTGCATATTTAGCTTGCATAATATAATTGAAAAGTATGCATAAAGGTGTCTGTTATAGAATAAACGTGGCAAAAACAAATGTAGACATAATTTATTATTTACAGTGGTTGGGGAGTGCAAAGATGGAGGTGCAGTGGCTTCAAAACAGTGCCCCGTCAGTCATCTAATCTGCGTATGAATCATTGTCACTTACCTTGGTTGTTTTTATATTTGGGTTTTCTTTTTGTGAGAATATAGACAATACTGGATCAGAAATCTCACCACAGATTTTCTAAACCATCTTTGATCTCACAGTGGAGTCAATTCCATAACAATACAACTCATTCAAGCCATCAACCATAAAATAAGTATGCATTACGGGATCAAAGAAATACATTTAGAGATAACCATAGGCATTTATGAACAGTATTATTTAATGTGTCCACCATATGATTCTTTAGATAATCATGATTCATATAACAATATACAGAATTATTTTAAAATATTTCGATGATTATTGCTTTACAGTAAAATGCATTGGTTGGATACATCCACTTATAGCAAGACAAATACATTCAAGTTACACACCAATGTCTTAAATTGAAGTTGCTTTCTTAATAACTCTATACCAAAAGGTCTTTATCAATTTGGATGAATGACCTTATGACCCTTCGCTCACAGTGAACCAGGTCACATTTACTCAAGAGGTTGTACATAATTGTGTATGTAACAACAGAAACAAAGAGTGTGTGTGTGTGTGTGTGTGAGTGCAATGAACAAGTGAATGTGTGTGTGTGTTGTGTTCATGCATGCTATGCAGTGCAGTGCAGTCAAGTTTGTGGTCACTTCCACTCAAGTTCTGTTTGACAAAGGTAAACAACAGCAGTGGGTATCTAGTGAGATATGACACTGTGTATGTATACAGAGCTATAATAAACATCAGTATAGTGCAGTGTTTACTGACAACATGGATATGACCCTACAGGAGAACCTCATCCCCATCTAGTGATAATACATGTTTAAACTTGAAGATATCTACTATTCCAGTCATTTCAAAATGTATTGTTAAAATTACACAATACACATCCCTTAGTTAATATGTAACAACAACTAAAACCCATGGCAAAAAATGATATTGCCATGACATGAATAGAATAACGTTTTAGGAATGGAATAAATCAAGTGAGATTTAAAAGTGAAAGATATGGCCACTTTCTCCAAGACTACTTTTCAAAATGTCCTTGGAGTTCAGAAGAGTTGCACAAGACAAATACAGTTGTAGAGCTCCCATCCCAGCATGACGCTTGCAACGCCAGGATAGTGGGTCCGATTCCCGGGACCACCCATATGTAAAGTGTATGCATGCATGACTATGTCGCTTTGGATAAAAGCATCTGCTAAATAGCATATTTTATTATATATTACATAACACAAGAGGGTTGAGTTAATTTGTCATTGCACCAGCGACTACCAGTGTGTGTGTGTGTGTGTGTGTGTGTGTGTGTGTGTGTGTGTGTGTGTGTGTGTGTGTGTGTGTGTGTGTGTGTGTGTGTGTGTGTGTGTGTGTATAAGCATGTGTGAGTATGGAGTAAACATTTGACAAGTGCATGTGTGTTTGTGTGTGCATAAGTGTTTGCTTGTACTTGTATAGTATCAATGCCTTCATCATCTTTAATAAAACAATTTTTAATGCATAATATGCTGTATCATCCTTACCTGGTCCTCTTTTTATTGAGATTGCATACATGTGTTTATATTATATATACCACACACTGCATCCAATGTCTGCTTTTCAACACAGAAAACAGTGACAACACTTTTCAACACTGATACACCACCAACACCCTACACACTCACGACTGACACCGATACAGACTCCACCCTCTGTTCCCACAGCGACCTCTGAACTGGGTCGTGTTCATTAGGCACCAAACAGAAGAAAACTGACTGAAACAGGGAGCAACTACTTAAGACGTTAGAATGTTTTCCTTTGTGTGCCCTAATGAACACGACCCATAACGAGGTCAAGAAGTCAGTCAAATGGGCAGAGGGCGACTCGACTCGTAGCTGCCAATATTTGGAGGTCGACGGATGGACGAACAGGGTGATGATCCTATCCCATCCCACTAAGCTTCTGCTCTGGGGGAGCAATAAATAAACACTGCCTCGTGTCCCATCATGCATTTAGAGAAGACATAATCACAGAGAAAGAGAGAGCCAGGAGGAGGTGAAGGAGG